>NC_137972.1:68419471-68694471 GCF_963924665.1 Micromys minutus
ACACTTAGTTGATGATATCCTGAGATGAATTCTAAGCAAACATTAGGAAAAGTTGAGGCCACCCGTGAGCTGTGGCTAGTTATTCGCCTGAGGGAAGGCAGGCATGCAGGGTCCATTGAAACTCTTCCTTGGGAACAGGTGTCCCTCAACTCTGTTGCTTAAAAATTAAACAGAGTGGCTCTTTACAGAGTCCACATCAGCAGGTTGGTCATTTCCAAGCCACCTTGGCTGAGCAAGTGTTAGGAAGCCAGAAAGTGGACATCATTCTTGTTCTGTCCGTGTTGTTTGGTGAATGTGGGCTTGAGTCCACAGGGCCTAGTTCATTCTCTTTGTGTGCAAAGGCAGTGCCATCTGAGACTTCACCCTTTGTCCTGATCTGGTTCCCCAGTGTGGCCCAGAAAGCAGCCAGAAACAGAACTGGGGAGGTGTGGGGGGGGGAGGGCGTGAGGAGACATTTTGCCTTACATTTTACAATTTTTTTTGATGAGTCTGGTGATATATTTTGCTTTCTGTTTTATCATTTGGAGTTCAAAAGTGGCTTCTGTATTTTTCACAAAGTCACATTTCTTCAAATAAGCGAATAAGTAAATAACTACTTGTTCATTGTTTGGATTTGGAAAGAGCTGAGCAGAACGGAAAATGAATATCATATGTCACCCACCATTAGCATTTACCTTTTCATTGCTCATTTACTTGTTTCCCTGAAAGTAATCGTTCATATGGTGTTCCTGTAAAATTGGAATCTACAGACTTACGTTGTGTCTCTGTACATTATAGTTTCCCTAGACAGACTTTTCAGTATTGCATCCTTCATTGGCCAGCTTGCTCTACACTTGAGGATTTTGATGAGCATCTTCCCAGGTTCTCAAGATTGTAGAACATGTTGAGTAGCATTGCTGTTTCCCAACCCCCACCCAGAGATCCAGGAGGTTCAGGCTCTCGACTTTTGCACCTAGGATGACTCAGTGCACACGTGGTTTACTCCGTGAACGATGTAGCAGAGACCTTTCCATGTAAGCCACCGCTAAGATGGAAATACCAAATTGCTTCTCACATTTTGATTCCAAGGGTGCACTCCATTCATATCCACCTGCCCTGTGGGTCAGAGTCAGCTCCCCACTTGTTGGCCCTCACTCAGCAGCCTTCGGCTTTCAGAGAGGGCTCTGTAAGTGAAAATGATAAATGTTTGTGGAAGTAAGATCTTAGGGAGGAACAGTTTACCTAGCAAGTGTGCAGAGGAACCCCACATGGTCACTACTTACCATAACTTCCTCGTTTTGAGGAAAGAGCAAGCTAACAGCCTATATGTGCGTTGTGATCTTTTTCTTGCTACGCTTTTCTTCTTTTGTGTTTATTTCTATCGCTTCTGTGCCTGTTGTGGTTTATGGCCCCTTCTTCTTGACTCTCAGTGCATTTGCTTATCTCACAAGGGAATGAACCCTGCTCTCAACCAAGCCTGCTTCCTTGGTTCCAGGTATCATTAGGGAAGTTGGGTACCTTTCATGTAGGTCTATATCATCACCCTGAAGAGCCCCCATCCCCCAGTATCCCTTATTACTGGGTGTGGCCTTTTCCCCCTGCCTGCTGTGTGTGGCTCTCTGTGCTTCTATCATAAACAGGTTTCTATTTTCAGATGCTGAGCATCAGGTACCTCCTTGGCTCTGAGAATGAACAAGGGAGAGGTTTCCTTTGATGACTTGCCCCACCAGTTCGTTCTCTGGCTCCCATATGGTACCACCAGTAGCTGGGAACTCACGCTACCCTATGTAACCATGGAGATCTGTAGCTTCCGGTTAATCCATAGTCACTCCAGACTGACCATATTCTTGGGGCCTCTCGTGGTATGGTTTCATAAGTCAGCAAGACGAGAACTGCACAAATGTCTCTATCATTTTCTAGAAGAGAAGCCGAGGAAGGGCAAGCTGTCTCGGGACTGGAGGGAGCGGAGGAATGCCATCAGGCTCACCAACGAGCACACGGTGGAGACCCTCGTGGTGGCCGATGCTGACATGGTGCAGTACCACGGGGCAGAGGCTGCACAGAGATTCATCCTCACTGTCATGAACATGGTGAGTCCACAAGAGTCCTGCTTTTGGTTGGCTCCAAGAGGGAGGTAGGTGTGGCAGACAAGGAAGCAGCTGGCTTGCTGTTGAAGCCTCTGGTCCTGAGAGCAGGCATAATGGATAGGAGAAGGGCTAATTCTGGATTCTGCCTGCTGTGATGTTTTCATGCATGGGTTTACTCAGCATTGGAATGTTCATGGCCACACTTTCCAAGATCCTTGGTACATGCAAGACCTTTTCCAAATGATAGCCACACGGAAGGAAGAATAAGCCTTTGCTCTCATAGCGGTGAGTCTGCTTGGAGAAATCAGAATCAAACCTTAGCTGAAAAATAGTTAACCATGTGCCACAAGAATGTATAGTAACTGTGGGAGTTGTCTACTGAGGATGCCAAGAAAGGGGCCATGAAACCAGTTCTGAACCCACTTTGTTGAGTGGGGATAGAGGGAAACCTTTATACGATGGGTGGGTGAGAGAGAGGCCACTCTATCAAATATTAGACAGCAAGGTCTCTTTCTTCAAAGGCATCCACACTCCACCCAGCCATCTGCTTTCCCAGAAAATGCTTTTGAAGGCCTTCAAAAAACCGTTAACCTTGTGCTCTGTGCCAGGGCTACAAATGCAACACACAGTCTGGTCCTCCCCCGGGAGGCTATAGTCTTAGCAGGCAGAGCATCCATTCTTCCACCTGCAGGGGCCCATGAGGTGCAGGTGGAGGGCTGCTACTGATCATCCTTCGGCAAGCCTTGATGAGAGAGGGAGGAAGCGCTGCCGGGGCGAGGGTAGTGGAGAGGTCACGCCGCGGGTGCCCCAGGTGCAAGGCTGGAGGTGCTACAGGGGCCTTGAAGGAGTGTATGGATGTGAACAGTGGAGGTTAGAGGGGTGAGCAGGAGGTCCTTAGAAGTAGGAGCTCTACCCAGGAGACCGGGGCCACCCAAGTGTAGGAGATGTTGCCGCATGTTCATCTCAGTGTTTGGAGAAAGAGCCAGAGCAGCTGCATGCTGGGTGGATTGATGCGCTGCATGTTGGAAGAGGGTCTGAACCTATGTGCACCGGAAGTTGGTAGAGGAACACAGAGGCCAGATGGGGAAAGACTGGCCGGAACCAATGAGTGTGAGGAGGAGAGATATGGAGAGATATTTCAGCTTACCTGTTCGTGTGTGTGTGTGTGTGTGTGTGTGTGTGTGTGTGTGTGTGTGTGTATGTGTGTGTGTGTATGTGTGTGTGTGTGTGTGTGTGTGTGTGTGTGTGTGTGTGTGTGTGTGTGTGTGTGTTAGAACTGAGGAAAGCAGGAACAGAGAGTGCATTTGAACCCCAGGAGGAGTTTCTTGGTGGACAAGCCCAGAGTAAGGTGAGAGATTAGGCTAGAAGGGTTGGCTGGAAGGGGGAACTAACTTGAGGCTTCTCAACCTCAAGCTGGTACCCAAAGCCTTAAGAGTTGGCAGCACTGCCCAGATGCAGCATCTTCTATGAGTAGACCAGTTTTGGGGTGCAGTAACCCTAGGATAGGAGGAAGAACCTAGGAGAAGGTTGAAAGGTGTAATAGGAGCAGGAAGCTGGTTAACAATGTCAGATGGTGGGTAAAAGGTTTAGAACAATAGAACTGACTGAAACAAAGGCTGTTCTTTGGGGCCACAAGATTTATCGAACTCCAGAGAGAGTGGACTACTTTAAGGCATTTAGGGCTGAGGTTGGAGATGGCATTCCTTCCTGCGCAGAATCTGCGAAGTCTTGTGGCTTGGTACAGTCTCTTGGTCTAGAGCTGGTACAGATCCTTGGCTGTCTCAGAGTGCATCTGTTCTTGTTTGCCTGAGGGGATGAAGCCTGGATGCTGAGAAGGAAGCACTCGGTGACAAGCAGGCTGGTTTGGTGGCTACCCCAGCATGGTGAGGATGGCCAGGGTTGTGGTCTTCATGATTGGCAAATTATGCAGATGGCTCTTTGTTCACATTTAGGTGTCATGGAGAAGGATACTTTGGGCTCTAGAGATGGCCTGGGAAGGTCCAGGGAGGACACAGAAGCTAGCAGGTCCTGATGGTCCTCCCTAATGCAATGCCCACTCTGACCATGCTATAACTAGGGCTGGGGGCTCTGGAAGGCCAGCAGGCCTGCACAAAGCTCACCTGGATTGATCCTTCCCCTTGTGGACAAGAACTCACAGCTCATTTCCAAGAGTCTGAAGGGAGTTCAAGGGCAAGGAGGTGCTATGCATTGGAGCCAAATATCTCATGGGATACTTGGGCAGGGCCATGACATTAAGCTCAGACCCTCCCCACTAACTGGCCACAGAGAAATAGATGACCCACTGTCCCGTCGTGGTGATCCTTTTGGTAAAGAAGATGAGTCTCTTGTGCCCTGATGACGTTCCCTTCCTAGGATGGTTTTGTCTTTTGTGAGAAGCCTCACCTGTCTGGCTGTTACCCTCCTCTGCACATGTGCTGCACTCTGGGCAGAGCGGTTTTATTGCTGTTCTCACAGCATGGAGAACTGCTGCTTGTACCCACACATTTCCTCCCGAGACACGTGGTCATAAGGCATGGATATACGTGTTTATAAACCCACTTAGGCATAGGATGCTCTTTAATCACAGCTGGGAAAGACTGGGATCCCACAGAGTGAGATCCCTCCTGCCATCCCCTATGGGACATGGAAACTAGGACAGAGGCCAGAGACATCCCAGTCCTTGCAGTAACTTCAACAGCAATTTACAATGAGATGTCCGTGGCTCACTGTCCTGCCCTTGGTGCCAAGCGCTTTCAGTGTGAATTTTGAGGTTTTCCTGGAAAGGTTACACTCAACTAAGGGAAATTGCATTGTGGAAGCAAAGTGGTGTAATGGTGCTCATCAGCACAAGTCGCCTCTGTGTGTGGTTTCTCAGCTGCTGGAAGCCAAAAGCAAAGGAGTCAGAGTCCTTAGACCCTCAACTCCCCCATCCCCCAAACCACCCTCCCCCCATGCATTGGTTCCATGCATATCAACTCTTACCTGCTGTGCTGGTCAGAGTACATGGACACCAGTTCACACCCAGACTCTGTCTTTTCTGAAACAAGATTGTCCTTTGCCACTGCCGCTCCCCCCTTCTTTAACCCCTTAAATTTCCTGGTTTGTGAAATCACCAGATTTCTCCCTGCTCATGGCCATGGTGGATGCTCTTATAGAGGACTCAGATTCAGTTTTCACCAGTCACATGACAGCTCATAACTGCCTATACCTTCAGTTCCACGGAGCTGATGCCCTCTTTTGTTTCCTGTGGGCACCAGGCACGCCTAGTATGCAAATATAGACACAGGCAGCAACTCATTGCTAGAGAGCAAAGGGTGTCAGTATTTACTGGGGATAGATTTTCAGTTTTATAAGAAATGACTGGCAATGGATGATGGGGATATATGAATGTATTTAATACCATTGAATGGCACTCTTTAAAATGTCCATCCTGCTCGTACTGGCTGGTTTTCTGTCAACTTGATACAGGCTGGAGTTATCACAGAGAAAGGAGCCTCAGTTGAGGAAATGCCTCCATGAGATCCAGCTGTAAGGCATTTTCTCAACTAGTGATCAAGGGGGGAGGGCCCAGCCCATTGTGGGTGGTGCCATTCCTGGGCTGGTAGACCTGGGTTCTATAAGAAAGCAAGCTGAGCAAGCCAAGGGAAGCAAGCCAGTAAACAACATGGCTTCTGCATTGGCTCCTGCTTCCTGACCTGCTTGGGTTCCAGTCCTGACTTCCTCTGGTGCTGAACAGCGATGTGGAAGTGTAAGCTGAATAAACCCTTTCCTCCCCAACTTGCTTCTTGGTCATGATGTTTTCTGCAGGAATAGAAACCTTGACTAAGACACTGCTTAACCCAGTATCAGTAGTACACTCCTCAGGATAAGATGGTGCATATCTTTTCCTATTTACTGCCTGTCTTCACACAGACGGTCCAGGATAGCTGAGTCTTTGAATACGGGACTGAGTGACAGGTTCCTTAGAGCAAGATCCTTTGCCAATGACTTATTAGCAAAGAAGTTGTATTAACAAATACTGGGGGCTGGAGAGATGGCTCAGAGGTCCTGAGGTCAATTCCCAGCAGCTCCTAACTATCTATACTGAGGTATGGTGCCCTCTTCTAGCCTGCAGGCATACATGTAGGCAGAATGCTATATACATAAGAAATAAATCGTTATAAAAGAATACCGACCATATTTTGTTCTGTGCCTTCTCAACCAAACAAAGCTTGGAGAAAGACTGAAATAAGGACAAAGCTGGATCTATTCTTTTTTCCCCTTCAATTTTCATAATTTTTAATTAAAATTATTTTCATGCAATATATTTTGGTCATGCTCCCCCACCCTGATTTCTCTCAGATCCTCCTCACCAACTTCATGTTCTTTACCTCTCTCTTTTAAAATGAACAAAAACAAACAAACAAAAAAAAAAACAAAAAACAAAAACAAAACTAAAAACACAAAAATGAAAATCAAAAAAAATAGGCAAAACCAAAAAGAGGTTTTTGTTTTGTTTTGTTTTGAAAAAGGCCCCTGAAAGCAAAATAAAACACAAAGTTTTACAAAAATATCAATGAGTACATTTCATCTTGGCCAAATGCTCTGGGCCTGACCTGGAATGTGAGTTATATACCCAGAGAGACTCCACTGGGGAAAACTGATCTTCCCTTTGCCAGTGAGTATCTATGGCAGATATCTTCTTGTAGGAGTAGGAGCCTTTGTGGCTTGAACCTGTGTGACGTTCTCGTGTGTGCTACCGTAGTCTCTGAGTTCCTATGTGCATCTGTCTTGTATCTGGAAGACAATTTCCCTATAGTTGTCCATTCTACTTCCTGTTCCACGTCAATCCCTGAGCCTTGAGAAGAAGGAGTTGATGAAGACATGCTATGTAGAACAGAGTGTTCCAATGGTTCTCATTCTCTGGGCACTGTCCAGTTGGGGGGTCTCTGAATTAATTCCTATCTATGGGTATAAACTTGTATTATTGGGAGTCATTTTATTGCTACATTCCTTTAACAGAATAATGTTTTCCTGAGACCTGGGACCTATGTAGTGTCAGGTTCTTTGCTTCTTGAATAGTGCCAGGTATCAGTTTCTATCTCATGGAGTGGGCTTCAGATCCAACCAGAGAGTGACTGGTTACTCTTATAACAGTTGTGCCACTATTGCACCGGTATATCTTGGAGGTACGTCCATGTTGTAGGTCGCAGGGTTTATACCTAGGTGATATTGATAATTTTCTCTTCCAGTTTGTGAATAGAGCCCCTTCCAGTATCTTGAACACTATTCAGCAGGGGTGAAGCTTCTAGTTAAACACCAGCTTTCTTTTCAGTGTTCAGTGGCATAACTGATCACTATTCAGCAATAGGACTGCATCATCAGATTGTAACCTTGGCAATATTCGTGATATTTGGGGGCTTCCATGGGGCCTCTTTGTGGACCAACTCAGCAAGATATAATCTATTCCTGGGACTGAAAGTTTCACTTGGTGGCATAATGTCTAGTTGGAGCATTGTCTCCTTTATTATTTGTTGACTCTAATTAGATTCCTTCATGTATATTTACATATATGTGTATACTTTAGTAGGTCTCCATTTACTTTTTTAAAATACTAGTATTGGTTGTTCTTCTAGCACACACTTTAAAACCTAACAACTAGCATTCACAAAAAAGGGAAAACATACAACATTTGTCTTTTGAGGTCTAGGTTACCTAACCCAGGATGATTTTTTTTTCTAGCTCTATCTATTTACATGCAAAGTTCATAATTGCATTTTTAATAGCTGAGTAATAGTCTACTGTTAAAATGTACCACAGTAACACATTTTCATTATCCATTCATCAGTTGATAGACATCTAGGCTGTTTCTAATTTTTGGCTATTGTAAATAGAGCAGTAGTGAGCATAGACAAGCAAATATCCTGTAGCAGTATACACAGTTTCTTAGGTACATTCCCAAGCGTGGCACAGCTGCATCTTGAGGGAGATCTATTCCCAGCTTCTTGAGAAACCTCCATCCATAGTGATTTCCATAGTGGTTGTACCAGTTTGCACTCCTACCAGCAATGGATGAGTGTTCCTCTTCCTCCGCATCCTCCCCAGGATGTGCTGTCATTTGTTTTATCGATCTCGCCATTCTTACTGATATAGGATAAAATATCAAAGTAGTTTTAACTTACACTCCCCTGGTGACTAAGGATCGTGAGCATTTATTTAAATGTTCCTCAGTCATTTATGTTTCATCGTTTAAGAGTCCTCTGCTTACTTCTGTACTCATTCGTTTTCTTGAGGGTTAGTTTTTTGTTTTCAGTTGTTTATATAACCTGATGTATATGGTAAAGGTCCTTTCCTATTCTGTAGGCTGCTGCTTTGCCCAAATGATGGTGTCCTTTACTGTTCAGAATGTCTTTGGTTTCGTGAGGTCTCATTTATTAATTGTTGGAGTTAGTGCCTGTATGATTGATGTCCTCCTATTCAGAAAGTTTCTTCACTTTACTACATTGTCTTCTACCAGATTCAGAGTATTTGGTCTTGATCAATTTGAGTTGAAATGCAGAATGATATGTACACACACACACACACACACACACACACACACACACACATACACACACACACACACACACACACACACACACACACACGAATCTATTTGCATTCCTATACATTCAGCCATCTAGTTTGACCAACACCATTTGTTGAAAAGGCTGTCTTTTCTCCAGTGTTTTTTTTTTTTGTTTGTTGTTTGGTTTTGGTTTTCTGTCAAAATCAGGTGTCAGAAGGTGTATGGAATTATGTCTTTAATTCAGTTGTATTGATTAGCGTATCTGTTTTTAGCCAGCACTATGCTGTTTTTATAACTGTAGCTCCATAGAACAACTGAAATCTAGAATGGTGATACCTTCAGAATTCTTTTATTATTCTGGATTGCATCCTGTTTTGGTTGGTTGGCTTTTGGTGTGTGTGTGTGTGTGTGTGTGTGTGTGTGTGTGTGTGTGTCTGTCTGTCTGTCTGTCTGTCTGTCTGTATGTATATCTATCTCTCTGTCTTTCCATATGAAATTGATGGTTGTTTTTTTAAATTTCTGTGAAGAATTGTGTTGGAAAATTTTTTAAAAGATTTATTTATTTATTTTAAGTACACTGTCTCTGTCTTCAGACACACCAGAAGAGGGCATCAGATCTCACCACACAACATGTGGTTGCTGGGATTTGAACTCAAGACCTCTGAAAAAGCAGTCAGTGTCCTTAACCACTGAGTCATCTCTCCATCCCCCATGTGTTGGAATTTTATAG
The DNA here is from genome assembly GCF_963924665.1 of Micromys minutus. NCBI lineage: Eukaryota > Metazoa > Chordata > Mammalia > Rodentia > Muridae > Micromys > Micromys minutus. The sequence goes on from NC_137972.1 coordinate 68,428,815, forward strand.
GGTGTTTCTTGAATCTGTACATTGATTTTGGTAGGATGGCCACTTTTATAATATTAATTCTACCACTCCTACCAATGACCATGAGTGGTCTTTCTGTCTGTTGGTGTTTTCTTAAAGTTTTTTTTTTTTTTTTTTTTTTTTTGTTGTTGTTCTTTTTTTTTTTTTTTTTTTTTTTTTTTTTTTTTTTTTTTTTTTTTTTTTTATCATAGAAGCCTTTCATTTGCTTTGGTTAAACTTATCTCAAGATTTTCTTGCTGTTGTCATTGAGACTATTTTTAAAAAATACCATTTTTGTGATTTATGTCTTAGTATATTTGCCATTTATATATAGGAGTACTACTGATTTTTTTGTGTTCATTTTATATACTGCTGCTGTGTTGAAAATGTTTATCAGCTGTAAAAGCTTTCTAGTGGAATATTTAGGGTCATTTATGTATGTTGTCGTGTCATCTGTAAATAGACACTTGGAATTCTTTCTTTCCTGTTTCTATCCCCTTGATCTGATCTGGTGGTCTTATTGTTCTGGTTAAGACTTCAAGTACTATATTGAATAGCTATGAAGAAAGTGCACATCATTATTTTGTTCCTAATTTTGGTGGAGATGTTTTGAGTATCCTTTAGATTGCTTTGGATGTGGGCTTGCTATAAACTGCCTTTATTATGTTGAGGCATTTCTTACATCCCCAAACTCTCCAGGATTTTATTATGGAGAGATGCTAGATTTTGTCAAAGGTCTTTACTAAATATAATTATGTGATTTTATCTTTATGTTTTTTATATGTTTTTGCTTCTTAGCCTTTTGCCTAAGATCAAGTGTGGTTTGTTTATGTAATGGATTACATTTATTGATTTATATATGTTGAATCATTCTTGCATCTCTGGGATGAAACCAACTTGGTTATGATGAATGTTCTTGGATTTGGTTTACAAGTATTATATTGAAAAATTTTGCATCTATTTTCATAAGGGATTGGTCTATAATTTTTTTAATTTGGTCTTTGTGTGGCTTTGGTATCAGGGCAATAGTAGCTTTGTAAAAATATTGAAAACATATAATTCTTCCATTTTTAATTTGTAAAATAATTTGAAGAGTATTGACATTAATTCTTCTTTAAAGGTACAATTCTGTGTTGAATACATCTGGCTCTTTTTCTGGTTGGGGACTTTTAATTACTGATTCTAGTTCACTGGTGATTATAGGTCTAGTTAAGCTAATTGTTTGGTGTTGCTTTAATTTTCTGTACCTTTGACCTGGATTCTCCTCCTGTTTCTATACCTCTATTTATAGGTTTAGTCTTTTTGGGGTGTCCCATATTTCCAAGATGTCTTATGCCACCCCCCTTTTAAAGTTTTAAAAAGGCTGAGAGGGGAAGCAGAAAAGATATAGAGGAACCCTGGGTTCACACCAAGACGTAGAGGCCAGGAAATGGAGGTGAGGTTGGAGGAGAGGCTCCTATAGGCAGACTGCTGCAGGACTAAGAGTGAGTCTGGAGAATTGGAACAAAGGAGCTGGTGCTTCTGACCACATTTTTTTCAATTCCGTAATTAATTTGCTTTGACTGAGCTACATATTTCTTCTACCTTGTCTTCAAGATCTGAAATTCTCTCTTCTGGGTCCTAATCTGTTGGTGAGGCTTTCCTGCAAGGCTTTTGTTTGACATCTTGAATTTTCACTTCCAGTTTTATTTCAGCTTGGCTTTTCTTTGCTGATTCTATTTTTTTGTTACATTCTACATTCCCATCTTGAAGCATTTTTGTAATTATTTCATTAAACTGTATTTTATGGTCTTTTTTCAAAGTGTTTGTTCATGTTTTCTCTAAGGTCTTTAAACATATTCATAGTTGCTGTTCTGAAGTTTTTGTCTTTGAGCTACAGTGTTTTTTCTGGGGGCCCATTGCAGTAGGTTTGCTTAGAGGAGTTGTATTGCCTTGACCAGTCATGTTTTTGTTTTTGTGGTACAATCCAGGCACCTGGAGTTATGGTGTTTGAAGTGTTTCATGGTGTAGGTAACTGCTCTTGCCTTCTCTGAGTGGTTACTCTGTTCTTTGGCTTCTCCTGTCATTCTGGGTCCTAAGCAAATGTGTTGGTCATTGGGGTTTGCATTAGAGAGCATTTCTGTAGGTTGCTGGGTGTACAAACAAAATAAAAATGGGTTAGGAGGAAAGGCTGAGAGGGGAAGCAGGAAGAGGTTAAGGGAATCCAGGGTCCACACCAAGAGTCAGAGCCCAGAAAGTAGTGGTAGGGTGGAAAGAGGGACTTGCTGTAAGCACACATTGTAGACCTGAGTGAGTCTGGAGAAACTGGAACTAAAGAGCTGGGGAGATGGGGAGTCTGACTGTATATATTTTTTAATTTTTTAATTTCCTCTGAAAAGGCTTTTGCGTATTCTCAACACAGCACAGGGATTTATGTTGTATGCACACCCCAGTAGGAAGTGTTTCCACAGCCCTGTGATTGTAGATTTACCCACTTCCTAGGGTGCCCCAGCAGCCATGTGCAATGGAAAGTCTCCTGAGTCCCCTGAGCACACCTGTTGTTTTATAAGAAGCCAAACCATCCAAGATTAAAAGGAGGAACCCGGCTGCCAGGAGCAGCCTCCTTCCTGCACCCTGGTGCAGCAGTCATAGGCGTGGAAGGTGGAGAGAACACACACCAAGGAAAACTGGCCTCAGGCAAGTGGGCTTGCTTTTCAGGTGGGAAAGAAGGTGTTTTATGAAACCCGGAGCAGGAGGCTTGGCTCCAGTGTCTGTTAGGGTGTGGGTATTAAGCCACTGCACCTGAGTCGGGATTATGGGGCAAGAGAAGGAGGTACAAGAGGTATCCATAGTCAAATGGAGTATGGGGCCACCAGCTCAGGATTTGAGAAAGACTTGGGGATAAGAATAAGGTAGGCGAGGCCACAGGAGAGGTCAAGGTAAGGGCACATCAGGAATGAGGCTGCTCCACATTGTCAGATGCTCTGTTTGCTCTGCTTCACAAGCATAGTCTGCTGTTTCCACCCTCTCTTTCAGAGCCTTGTGAGAAATTCACAAGCCCAGACCTTCTCTGGAGGCTGCTGGGTAGACAGAACCCATATCTGTACACACAGAAACAAATCTGAGCAGGGTCCCGAAGGGGTTCATGGTAGCATCATTCCCAGTAGCCAAACACCGGAAGCACAGAAAGGTGACCACCGATCGATGCACAGATAAGCCAAGTGTACCAGATCCTCAGTGTGGAATGTGGTACCCAGCCTTAAGAGGAAAGAAGTGTGGGTACGTTCTGTAAAAAGGAGGCTCTTAAAGGACATCATGCTTAGTGAAATAAGCCAGTCACCAAAGGACAAGTTTGCTGATCCCATATGTCTGATATCTAGAGCCATAAGACTTGTGGAGACACGATAGAGGAACTGGGGAAATGGGGTCTAAGTGTTCAGTGGGGATGGTGTTTTATTTCACCAAGTGGCCAAGTTCTGGAGAAAAACTGCATGCAAACATGGTACAAATTAACGGCCGTGTGCTCTATGAATTTTTACTGCCAAGAGAAAAGATATGTATAAATTCTGTCTGGCTTAGTTGCTAGCACCTTTCTACTTACTCCAGACACCATAAGCAGGGGACCTGGCCACCCACCTGTGTGTCCAACAGAAATCAATGACATGTATTATTCTCCTCAGCAGAAGGAGCCACAGACACTATCCAACACAATTCAGTAAAAGGGAATCCTAGAGAGTGGGAGCTGCCACATCCAGAACCGTATGAGAGCAAGTAACTGAAGCATCTCTGTGAGGGGCAATCTTCTCTTCCAAAGGGTGGCACTAAGCTAATAAGCAAAGCCTGCCAGAGGGGAGGTTGGTAGGAGTTAGTAAGCTATGGGCAGACTAACACTGTGCTGGCTGATGGCACAAGGAAAGTAGCTTGCTCTCTGTGTGTACGTGTGCATGTGTGTGTGTGTGTGTGTGTGTGTGTGTGTATGTATGTATCTGTGTGTGCATGTGCATGTGTGTATATGTATGTGTTTTTATGAGTGTGTATATGTGTGTATGTGTGTGTGTATGTATGTGTGTGTATATGTGTGTGTATGTGTGTGTGTGTGTGTGTGTGTGTGTATAGCTTCCAACAGGTCTAAAAAGAAGAGAGGTATAGATTGATTGGTGTTTAAAAATGCTTCTTGGACTGGAGAGATGGCTCAGCTGTTAAGAGCACTGGTTGGTCTTCCAGAGGTCCTGAGTTCAATTCCCAGCAACCACATGGTGGCTCACAACCATCTGTAATGAGATCTGATGCCCTCTTCTGGTGTGTCTGAAGACAATGACACTGTACTCATATATATATATATATATATATATATATATATATATATATATACATATATATATATATATATATACATATATATATATAAATTGATTTTAAAAAATGCTTCTGATTTAGACAGTGGCACACACTAGGCATCTGGGCAGGAGGCTGAGGAAGGACATAGACCTGGGCTGTATAGAGAGAGACTGTTTAAAAAACAAAGGTACTTCTGTAGCTGGAATGTGGCTCAGTGGTAGAGTGTTTACCTACCATACTCAAGACCCCGTGTGCTGTAATCAGAAAGAACCACTTTTTCATGTCTTTGCTGAAGGGCATGGAGTCCTACTTCTGGATTTTTGTCCCTGGAGACTGTGCCTAACGTCTTCCAGGACAGAGGTCCAAAAGACCTCACTTCACAGGGTGTTCTGTGGGCTGCTTTGGCTTTTCCACACAAATTGCAATGCCTTCTGTGTATATGGAAATTGGTTCTCCTTGGGTGGGGGGGTCCTCAGGTGACACCACAGCAGGAATGTTTTAAGGCACAAATTTCAGACAGAAACAGGTGGCACCAGAAACCCTGAGGATGGACAGCCAAGTTGGAAAGCAGGGCCACCCGTCAGAGTTTTGGTTGTTCTTTGCTCCCTTAACAACCATGGAGTGGTATTAAAAACCCGAGACCAACCAGGCAAGCTGTTTGGAGGAAAAATGACATCAATTTTACTCTATTACCATATGAAATAGACAACAAGTCTCTCTTTGGTTAACCCCAAAGGCAGCCCAGCGTTAGAATGCACATCGGTTCTTACACGTGAGCACATGCTAGAAGCCCTGGGAGGCTCTTCAACACACACAGCCAGTCTCTGTTTTCAGGGCGTCTGGGGACTTCGGAGTATGCATTTCCATGCCTGGGACCTCCCTTAGAAAGCCTGTAAATTTAGAAAATTTAGCCCATGCCTTTTTGGGTGAGGTCCGAAGGAGGCAGGATGGAACTCTGGGCAGGCTCTGAGAGCTCATTCTAGTGACAGCTTGGTGAAAAGCCTACCTGGTGTGATGCCCGTCACCTCCCCATCTGTCCCAGCCTCTCATTCCTTCCGGTCCATGACTGTGATCCCAACCATCTTTGTGTCCCCGAGTCACCCAGCTGGGAGAGCCACAGTACTCTGTTGGCAGCAAGTGTACCTGCTTGGCTCAGGCTGCCGAGGGAATGTGACGAGGGCGGCCAGGGCTCTGAGCTCTGACTGGAACACAGCCAGAGTTGGACACTAGGGACAGACTTTCCAGACAATTGGCTGCGCTACTGCAGGCCCAGCCAGGTGTCCCCCTAAGCATTGCACACTGCCTCCTGGACTTCCCCTGAGCAGAAATTTCCATGGGAAAAAGAGGAAGAGCATCTCTCTTGTTTGCTTGTCTCGGGCTTGCACCTTAGTTTGCTGCTGTTATCAGATGTTCATCAGGCTTTCCTGGCCTAGAGGATGCTCCAGTGACCATTCTGCCTTACGCTGTGCCCCCCCCCCCGCCCTCACCCCTACCCATGGAGCTCTGTGGGTGCAAATAGCAGGCGACAGAGTGCTCAGTTGTTGTGGTTAGGCTTGGCTAAGTGTTCCCTGGGACCATAGTGCCTGTATCAGAAGGGGGATTGCTGTCCCTCGTTACTAGTCATGATGTTGTAAAAGTCACCTTTCTCTTGTGCTGAGCAGCAAGACTATAGCAGCTTACAGAAGGAGAGGTTTATTTGGGGGCTCAGAGTTTCAGAGCACAGTTACCATGGTGGCGGAGAAGTATGGCAGCAGGATGGAGCTGGAACCAGAGACCCGAAGGCTCACATCTCCAAGGACACACATGAAGCGAAGAGATGGGACTCGAAATGGTCTATGGCTTTTGAAGCCCCAAAGCCTACTTCCAGTGACATACTTCCTCTAGGAAGGCCATCCCTGCTAGGCCTGCTCAAACAAGGCCACCAGCTGAAGACCCACTGTTCAAGTGCCATAGTCAATGGAGGGTCATTTCTCATTCAAACCATCACAGATATTTAGGGCAAGAAGCTTTCATAAATGAACTATGCTTTTAAATGTAACAACATACACATTGTAGAATTTACTGTCGCCGTCATGTATAAGTTTAGTAGCATTAAATGCACTTGCCTATTGTCTGACCAGCATTCAGATGGCCTCATCTTCTAGAACCGACCCTGTGACCCCGTTTCCACATTTCTGCATTTTCCCTCTCTGTAGGCCCTGGACTCTAAGGCTCTCTTTCACCTTACTTCATTTGTTGTGCATTAATTCCAAAGGACAAAAAAGCCTTGAGACATGAGTTGCACACAACACTAAGCCATTCTCCCCCTGTCGATGGATGATTCCATCTCAAGGACTCACCCTGTGTTTGGCCTGGTGTCCACACCATTGCTTGTGGGTTCTGTGGGTTCTCTGTTCATGCAGCAGGCTAGAACCCCATGCAGAAGTCGTTTGTCACACTATCTTACTTGAATAATTAAAAGATGTAAGACATGGTCACACGGTATGGCCTAGGCTGTTCAGGCTCACCTCCAACCTCTAATTCTTCAGCCTCAGTCTCTCAAGTACTGTGATTGCAGGTGTGAACTCATTACTATGACAGAACACCACAACCAAAAGCAAGTTGGAGAAGAAAGGGTTTATTTGGGTTCCACTTTCACTTGTTGTTCAGCATTGAAGGAGGTCAGGACAGGAACTCAAATAGGGCAGCAACCTGAAGGCAGGAGCTGAAGGCCATAAATGCATGCAGCTTACTAGCTTGCTCCCCATGGCTTGCTCAGCCTGCTTTCTTTCAAGACCACCAGCCCAGGGATAGTACCACCCACAATGGACTGGACCCTCCATCAATTAAGAAAATGCCTTACACCTGGATTTTCTGGAGGCATTTTTCTCAATGGATAATTATTGGTAAACTGGGAGCAGTTTTCTCAGATAACTCTAGCTTGTGTCAAGTTCACATAAGGCTAACCAGCATACCCACCATGTCTGACTTCACTCATTTATGTGTGTGTGTGTATGTGTGTGTGTGTGTGTGTATAAAATAGATGTTATATATGTATATGTAACATTCATTCATTTATTTATATTTTATTGTGTCTATGACACACTTATGTCCACACTGTGGTACATATACAGAAATCAGAGGACAACTTGCATCTCTTCTACCTTTCATCATGTGGGTTCCAGGGTTTGAACTCATGTCATCAGTCTTAGCGACAATTGCCTTTACCCCTGAGCTACCTCATCAGCCTGCATGTTATTTCTTTAAACCCATGATGTTTTTGACTGTTGTTAGGGTTTGGCTAGTGCAGGATTACAGGTATTGTGTATTTAATTATTTTATGTCTTGGTGCTGGGATGGAACCCAGGGCCTCCAGTGTGTTCCATCTACACCGTCTCATTAAACTCCCATGCGCTCCCAATGCATTGCTTAAACTGCCCCCTGTGACCAAGCCCTGCACAACTTGAGTTGTTTCTTTTGGGACACCAAGCTTGCTGCTTTCTTTGTTTGGAATTTCCATGTTTAGAACTGATGTATACCAGTTGAAGTCCAATCCTCATACTGAGTATTTCAGGGGAAAAAAAAAGACTTAGGAGCATTTGGGAGGTTTTTGAAATATCCAAATAAGGAAAACGTTGTGTGTTCCCTTCTTGCCCCAGGGTCAGGAATAGATAATGAAGAACTGACTTTAGACTTGGCCTACAGATAAATGGCCCAGTATTAAAAAAGACAGACATTTTGTACTTGAGGACAAGACATGGGGGGGGAGCACTGAAAACAGCAGTTGAGGGCACCCCCCCTTTTCTTGTGGGAAAAATAAGTTGCACAAAGATAGATTCTTATTTAACCATAATAGCAGTGTGGAAGGCCCAAGCTGTAACACAGTTAATTTTGTGTCACAGAGCTGCCTACAGTCTATGCTTGCCTAGTCTGCAGGCTCAGTACCCCTTGGATGGCCAGCTGCTCTTGGCCTGGACTGACCCTGGCCTTGCCACTTGCTCTGGCCTTCGCTTTCTGCTGCAGATGGAAAGGAGGACTGAGGCACTGAGGGGGGTATGTCTTAATGTTCATGGTACAGAATCCCCGTCTGGGTAATGTCTGTGAGCTCGAACCATGAGGAATATTGAAAGAGTAATTCATCCCTGTTTCTTTCATATTGTCTTAACCATGGCCTCCCCGTCAGACACCTCAGAGCTCTGCTTTTGCTACTGTAGAGGAAAGGACCTCAGGTGAGCGTGCTGACTGGGGAGCCTTACATCCAGTGGGCCTTCTCGGTTCCTGTGAACCCAGTTTCTCTGCCTTGTGATTTTTCCTTTCCTCCCTTCTCTTAGAAGACCTTCTGGGACTTCTTGATGTTGAGGGCATGAATTGCAAGCTTGGATGACAAGACTTGTGCCTAAGTTGGTCTTTTGTCACCATGATGAAATGAATACCTAAGACAAGAACCTTACAGAGAAAAGTTCTGTCATGCCCATACTTGGGAAGCTCAGGTCCAGCTCTGGCAGACCCACTACTGCGGAGTTTTGAAAAGGCAAATGATGACAGTGATGGTAAATGTTGTGGGGGGGGGAGCACCTAAAGGCCTCCCACTGGGCCCTTCTCAGCCATTCCTACCACATCACCCTGGGGCCAAGTCTTTATGCGTGTGTATGTGGGCGATACCAAGTGGTCACAAAGGGGGAAGTTGAGAAGAGCATGTGTATTTCTGTCACTATGATGTGCCTCAGTGGCAGTCTTTGGTTAGTATCAGGACTTTGAAGAACACATGGAGGGATGGGTATTTTGCCTAGATGAAGCCTGGCTTTGAGTCAGGGTGTCACTAACTGGCTCTGAACCTTCACCTACAAGAACCCATTTTTGGTAGGGGATGGTACAGATGCCATCCTTTCTGAGTGGTGGAGAGGGTTAAAGGCAGCACAGGCTGGAACATTGCAAGTTTCTGTCTCCCCTTTGCCTTACGTTTGTCTGAGAAAGCCTGAGGTGGGAGTTTTGACTTTTCTGCTAGAATTACCTAACTTCCATTTCTTTGTTTCAAAATTACCCATGCTGTATGCTTTTTAAAAATTATTTATTTTATAATGTGTGTGTGTGTGTGTGTGTGTGTGTGTGTGTGTGTGTGTGGTGTGATTGTTGTGTGATATGAGTGTTTGTAAAGGCCAGAAGAATGCATCATATTCCATGGATCTGGAGTTACATGCATATGTGAGCTGTTCGACTGGGGTGCTGGGAACTGAGTGTATATCATCTGGAAGAGCAAGAAGTCGTTTTCACTGCTTAGCCATCTTGCTGGTGCCTGTACAGTACCCTTTAAAACCAGAACTACTGGTTTTCTCTTCTTTTGTGTGCGGTGCACATATGTGTGTGACTCTAGAATTTTCTATTATATACATCAGGGGGATATGAATTTTCTTTTAATTAACTGTGAGCATGTATATATGTATGTATGAATATGTCATGTATGTCTGAGTACAGGCATGCCTGTGCCACAGTCACCTGTGGAGGTCAGAGGACATCTTCCACCTGCTGAAGCAGGGAGGTCTGCCTTGTATTTTCTGCTTCATCGAATACTCCACACTCTCTGGCCTGATGGTTCTCTTGTCTCTGCCGCCTGTCTCCTTGGCTCCTCGTAGGAATGCAGGGATCACACGTGTGTGCTATTGCATTTGGGTTTTTTTTGAGGGGTGTGGGGGTTGGAAGTTAGTAGCGGTGGTTAAGTACAAGTTCTAGAGATTGAACTTGGGTCACCAAGTTTGAGCAGTTAGCACCTTTATTTGCTGAGTTCTCTTTGGCCATTGATTCTCCTTTAGTGAGACATTTAGGTCTCTGAAAATGTTAAAGGATCTGGAAAATGTTCTCATCTCTATGTGTGTGTGTGTGTGTGTGTGTGTGTGTGTGTGTGTGTGTGTGTATACACACATACATACATATATATGTATATATACATATTTTTGTTTAAATCTTACTTTATTGATACAGAAATTTTAATTATGTTTAATTATTTTTAGTTTTTCTCATACTAGAAGAATACAAAGTGTGTTGGATATTTTTTATCAATACTATGTTTTTTAGACAAATTTTGGAAGTATAAAAAATTGAGCAGATAGATAGAGTTCATATCCATAGTTTTTTATACTTTTAGCATCTTGCATTTACAGAGTATGGTTGGTAATAAGCAAGAGATCCATATTGACCAATACCTAATCTAATATTTATAGTTTATATAGATTTCTTCAGTCATTAGCTAGTAACTTTTCTCTGTTCCAAGTCACCATCCAGAACACTGCTATACTTAAAAAGTTATATTTGTCTCTTTATTTTTTTTCTCTTAATAGGTATACAACATGTTTCAGCACCAGAGTCTTGGAATTAAAATTAACATTCAAGTCACTAAGCTGGTCCTTCTGCGACAACGCCCTGTAAGTCTTTATGGGTGCCTTTCAGAGCATGCTGAGAACTTAATGGTTTGGCTGTGTCTGCTAGTGAGAGCTTCAGGAAAACAGGCTTGTTCATTCTCCTGGTTTCTAAGATGGCACCCCTTCAAGAGACGAGAAAGAGCCCCCCTCCCCAGGTGTCTTGAACCATGAAAGTATGCAGGCTGCTTAAATCTCAGGGACCACTGAGCCATGGGCTCACACACATTTTTCTCTGCCCTTGGAAGGTCTGCCATGTGGCTCTCACATATGTGGAAAGCTGGGTGAGGTCTCACAAGTGGGACTTTGTTCCTGGAGCTCCTGCCTCACTGGAACCCAACAGAAACTTGGCTTTGGTGTTTCAGTTGAGTGCCTCCCTTTAAGCTTCTGCTGCCTTCAAGGTGGAGCAGTCGGTCAAGGGAGTGCACTGACTTGAACTTGTGGATAAAGTCCCCAATGGTCACCCTCGGGGCCTTCTGAACATCCTTTGGTTCTAGGCTAACTCAGGAGCATCTATCGAATTCTGTTTTTGAGAGCATCTACCATCTGAAATGTAGACTGAGGGCAGCTTTGGCTTCCTGGGTGACACTTTCTTTGACGACCCCCCCCCCTTCAATTTTTTTTTTTAGGCCAAGTTAGCCATTGGGCACCATGGTGAGCGGTCCCTGGAGAGCTTCTGTCACTGGCAAAATGAGGAATATGGAGGTGCTCGTTACCTTGGCAATAACCAGGTGCCAGGAGGGAAGGATGATACGCCTCCTGTGGATGCTGCTGTATTTGTGACCAGGTAAGCCTGGCACAAGAGGAGAAAGACAGTCTTCTTGTGAGAGCATGTTATCAATCCAGACTTGGATTGTCCACTTGGATCAAGCATCTGTCTATAAGCAGTGCCTAACCCACAGTGTTAGCCATCAGAAATTCTAGGTAACCGGAGACTTAGAACTTTCTAGACATTTACATACTTCCCCCTTCCTTCCCCTCCTTCCTCTCAGTAGTATGCTAGTTAAAGAGGTACTGAGAGGGTTTGCAGATGCTACAGATTGACTTGGGCAACATGTTAGGGAGGGGAGTGTGTGTCAAAGTTCCCTGTAGGAGAACTCCACACAGGGCGACCTGCACACCATCCACAGGACCACGGGAACCCGTAGAAAACTCCATCCTTTAGATACCCATGGACATCAGGCGAAGAACTCTGTTTGAAGCAGAGATTAAGGTTCTTTTCTAGCTGCCATTATTCTTCTAGACCAAGGGGCCAAAAAGTACATAGCTGAAACCCAGGGCAGCCCCTGAAGTTGCGAGCAACCACACTGCCATAGTTTCCTAGTGTCTCCATAGCCACTGACCAACATCAGGTGACCCTACATAATGAAAATTTATCCCTTTACATTCTAAATGTGGGTGTTGGTAAGGCCCCCACTGAATCCTCAAGGGTGGGGGCATTCTCTGTTTTCTCCCTTCTGGTGGCTATTGCCACTGTTGGCAGCCCCTGGCTTGTGGATACCTCACTTGAGTGTCTTTCCACCATCACAAGGCCATCTCTCCGTATCTCTCTCTGTGTCTGGGTTGAGCTCTTAAGAGGACAGTGTCTTTGGATTAGGTTCTACCTCAACCACTGTGACCATTCTTCAACTGGACTATGCCTAGACCCTCGTTCCAAGTTAGGTCACCTCTATAGGCACTTAACCATATTTGTTCTGGGGACACAGTTCTAGCACACACATGTAGATATGTATAAACACATATAAGTGTGCACATGTGTGCACACACAGACATGGGGGTAGGGGGGCATATACTTTGCTATTACCAGACTACTGACAGATGCCTGATCCCTCTTCTAGAAAGTAAATCAGTCGCTGTAGCTATGGTAGGACCATCAGGTGGCATGCCTGCTTTAGGTCTGGGCTTGCCAGCCACTGAGTACTTGGTTCCTTAGAAGTGCTGGGAACCCATCTTCCCTAACTAGAGACTGCCACCACTCACTTGGGAATGACATTTGGGGACTTCTGGGACTGCCTATAGAACTCCTGAAGGATGGTGGTGATGAGGCTGAGGGGGCAGGTGCTTGGAAAATTGATTCTACTTGGTAAGTAAGCAGGAGTCCTGTGGAGCAATGTTTATGCATAACCATAAATTAAATAATTAATTTTCTACATGAAATTAATTAGGTCTAATTAAATGAGGTCTAAAAGTTCTTCGTAGAGAAGAGCTTGTTTTTAACAACCCCAGGATTGGAGTTTGCAGCTAAGCTAACAGTATCTCTACTTTGAAAGTAGTTTTTATAAATACTATAAAACTTAAGAGATTCTAGTGTTTATTACAAACATTACTAACTTAGGGGATTCTCTCCCAACACCATATTTGAAAATGCTTTTTGCCTTTCTGCTATTCCCTTTCACAAGAAGCTAGCGAGTATCTGTAACCCACCCTTGCTAATGCTTCTGAGGTGAGACTGTTCTAAATGCACCCATAGGTCTCCAGTCTGCAGTACATCAATTGCCACCAAGGCTTACCAAGACCCCCAGAAGGGGAGAGGGGAAGCATTTTGCAGTGGTCTTGTTCTGGGAATTAAAACTTTTCTTTTTCTCCAGAGAAAATAAACGCCATCAAAATCAGAGTCGGCAAAACTTCTGGATTAGTTTTATAAAACCACAAATAGCAAAGGAAGGTAGCCCATGTCCATGATCCCAGCACTTGGCTGGTAGAGACAGGAGGACTAGGAGTTTAAGGTCGCCTGTACCTGTACCACATAGTGAGTTTGGTGTGAGCTTTTGGGCCATGTAAGATCCTGTTTTAAACAGCGGAACCAACCGGGGTGTGGGCAGATGGCGTAGTTAGTGACATGCTTGTGACGCAAGTATGAAGATCTGAGTTTGAAAAAGCTGGGCTCATCGGTGGGCGTTTGGTAGAAATGGGAGCTTGCTGGTTTGCTGCTGTAGTCCAGTGTATAGGGTTCTGTTTTAGTGAGAGACCTTGTCTCAAAAACAAAACAAAACAAAACAAAAAACTGAGGTGGAGATAAATTAATAACATCATCTTCTGACCACACACACACACACACACACACACACACACACTCATGCATCCTGCATACTCACAAGGACACAGCCACATACAAACAAACACACATGCACACAAACATACACATTGGAGCACACACCGCACACGTGCACACACACAAGTGCACACACAGACAAACCCATATATATACACACACAAGCCTAGGGGCCTGTTTTCGTTTTCGTTTACACAATGACGATGACACCTCTGGGCTGCCTAAGCCTTTGTCCTGGCTTCTGTGGATGAATCACTACTTAGCAACATCCCCAGAGGCTGTTCTCACAAAATGTTGACTGCTGCAAGGGCCTGGCAGCAGCATTGCAGTGGGAAGAATGTGAGCTGGCTGAGAAGCCTGGTGTAGAACTAGAAGCTGGGTGGGGGGAGGGGGAGGGGGAGGGGGGAGGGGTGTGAGAGGGGAGGTGGGAAGGGGAGGGTTCCTGAGGTTGAGCCTAGGAGCTGCCTGCCTGGACACTGGCTGCTACAGAGGATGTAAACATGATGTCATGGTTAGCAGAGGCAGTCAGCTTTTTGCAGCTGTGTGTGTGTGTGTGTGTGTGTGTGTGTGTGTGTGTGTGTGTGTGTGTGTGTGTGTGTGTGTCTAGGTTGTAGACAGCCACCATGTGTACTGTAGTTGGAGGCTAGCCAGGGCCACGCAGAGGACTGGGGCTCCGGCCCTAGTGGCTTTACCTTTGCTTCTGAACTTGACCAAGGAAGACAGGCACACAGTGTTTTTCCACAAGCCCAGCTCTGTGTTCCTGTGGAGAATGTCAGGGAGACACACAAGCAAGTGTGCTGGTCTGCCTGACGGTCATGCTGTGTTCTGCCCCCACACACCACAGGTCCAATCCTCTGTAACTCCGGTTTCTCTCTGTCCCCCTCTGTTTCCTGTCCAGTAGATCCCTAACCAAGAAAACTAAGAGCAAAGCAGCAAAGCAAAGAGAGGAGGCTTGCTTTGACCACTTAGCAACTTACCCCTGCTTCTCCACAGAGCTTGTTTGGTTTGGGGGTAAGGTTGTGATAATAAAGGGTTTACTTTTTTTCCCCCATGATAATGGGTAGTCATGAAGGATTTTATTTTTCTCCTTGAATTGTAGATATGGATATTTATGGTCCATTTTACAGTGAAATATGCTTAAGGATTACTGTGACTGAGAGAGTGTATTTTAAGTTTTCTCAGCAACAAACAAAAGAACCACGAAACAAACAAAACCCCCTAAACTCATATCTGAGGCAACATGTTTCTATTATCTAGATGTTATTCTTTCATAATATACAAATCCAGCCTCAGATTTGCATTGTATAGTTATGCACCATTTTACCTGTCAGTTGATAAATGGTACTATTAAAATAAATTGACCAAAAAAAAAAAAAAAAAAAAAAAGATAACCCAAATTCTGCATATTTGTTATGAAAAACTTGGAAATTTCCAGAAGCAAAACTCATTGAGCGGCAGACGCAGCAGCCCTTAGTCACCGCCCTGGTTCCTCTCGGCCCATGCTTCTAAGCTTGCATTCCTATTTATGCCTCCTGCCCTGCTGTTCCCTCTGGCCTGCAGGATGCCCAGTGAACTTGGCGAGGTGACTCTGTCCCAAGATGCTCAGTTGCCAGCCTAGGCCTGGGATTCTGCATCAAGATGTCAAGCGGAGCCTTTAGGCCTCCAAATCCAGAGCCTGTGGGTGAGAGAGGGCTGCCGGGATCCGTGCCTAGCAGAAGTAGGCTGAGGGATGGACACACTCAGGGCTTTGCTCTTCTAACGCACAGCACACTGGGAATGAGAGTGGTCTGGGATGCACACAGAGATGAGAGGGATAGAGTGGAAATAATGTCACAGCCCCTCCATTGTCCCAGGGGCATAGCTGTGAGTAGGTAAGACCAGAGTAAAAGCAAGAATCAAGGATCATCGTGAAGACTGGAGTGGAAATTTGGCAGTGTTAGCCAGGGAAGGTTATCCGGGACCAGGACTGCCACCTGCTGTCATACTGTGCTTAGCATCTGGCTACCTCTAGGATCTGTCTATCTGTCTATTAAGAATGGACCATGGACCATGGCTCCTTTGGGGACTGTCCTTCTCCTCCTCTATCTCCTTTTCTGAGCCAGGATGCTGAACTCACCAGAGCTCTGTGGTTGGTTGGTCACTGGGAGATTTAGAGGGAAGCCTGGGGGTGTTGGTTGGTGGAAAAGCTGGGCTCAGTCCTTCATCTCATCAAGAGAGGCAACCATGACTGCACAGGCTTGGTGGGACCAGGGCTGGAGCAGGCTTTGAACCTTTGGTACCTTTGCCTTTTTATTCATCCTCATCTGCACACCTAGGAGATCTCTGAGAACTCTCAACATGATTTTTAGAAATGGCTTTTTGTTGCCTTCCTGTGGATATAAGGAATGGTCCTTACAGCTATCCACGTTGGGCAGCTTTGAGAAACCACTACAGTTGGCTAGTAATTAATTGCCTCTGATCCAAAAGGCCTTTACGTTTGTTTCAGCGTTTGAAAGAATAACTTAGGTCAGCTGTAAGAGGAAGTTCTGAGCCACTGAGGTGACTCAGTGTGTAAACCTGCTTACCATCAAGCCTGATGGCCTGAGTTCTGTCCCCACAACCCATCTCCAGAAGAGAACTGACTCCCTCAGACCTCTACCTGTGTGCTACAGCACATGCATGCACACTTCACAAATAAATACAAAAATAATTTTAATATGGGGTTCGTTCATGTGGTAACTGAGCTTACCACTTAGAGTTTCCATAGATGGTTTTCTTTTTGACAGACATTGTTATTTGTCTAAATTAAAGTGACAACATTACAGGATCACCAACCAATATTAGTGTGTGATTTTTTTCCTCTCCTATTCTTGCAGAGTATTACATACATCAGACTGTATCTTTTCTTTTTCATTTCTTTAGGACAGATTTCTGCGTTCACAAAGATGAACCCTGTGATACTGTTGGTAAGTTTACAGCTCTGACAATGACTCAAAGACAGGATGCATCATGGGACTTGTAGTCTGAAAGAGTTATCCCCATCTCCCCAAAAAAGCTTAGTATTTTCTGTTTCCTCTCTTCTTATAAATTGGTTCCTTGACTATACTGTATTTCTTTTTCTGATGAGTTTTGAGTCTGCCTATGATAGAAGGCATCTAGATAATGGGTTGAGAAAGAATGTTATAACAAAGTCAAACCAAGGTCCAGAGCTGCCAGGCCAAGATGTCTGCAGTTGAGAGTAAAATCATCTCTAAGCATCTTGTCTGCCCTGGCAGCTTGCTTTCTAGTCTAAACAGTACAGAGATGTGGGGATGCAGATGTAGAGGAACACAGGGTGTCTTTCCTTTCTTCTCTTTCTCACCTGCCCCTCATAAGTAGGTCTTCTTCCTTTACTATTTTCAGTGATAACCTGAATGGCCCTTTTGCTCCCAGAAAATTCACATAGAAACTTTGCTTCTGCTGGGTGTGGTGATGCACACCATTAATCCCAGCACTTGGCAGAATTTGCCAGAGCCTGGTCTACAAAGCAAATGCCAGGACAGCCAGGGATACACAGAGAAACCCTATTTTGGAAAACAAACAAACAAACGAACAAACCCTAAACAGCCAACAAAACCAAAAGCCTTCTTTAAAGTGTGGGCAGAGTACCTACCAGTCTAATAGAGGGGACACCCAGAGCATCTTTTGTGTCACCTGCTCTCACACACAGGGAGGGAGCAAATATTGTATTACCCAAAGAAAAGTTAGGAATCTCATATGCTCATATGCTTTGAATTACAGAAATACTGATGGGAAGCCAGATAGGATTGACATCATATCTAATATTGTACAGCTCAGATGTTAGCAACCTGTTACCATGGAATCTCAGTTCTGGGTAACCTTGGCCTCTGTTATAACTCTCTGTGACTGAACTGGGTGACTCAAGTCTCTTAACACGTACAATGACTGCCTTGATTAGGTGATTCAATGAGGCCCTTCAAAATCTGGTATGGTGACAGCCAACATTTGTTCTACATGTTGTAGCTTATGGTTATTTTATTCTTTTACTTCATTGGTCTTCACAACAGATCCGAGAACAAGACAGCAAGATTCGGCCAATGGATATCTGGGCTCTGCCCCTTAGGGCTGGTTCCATGATGGAATCCCCGGGCAAAGACAATGCCAGCCTTGTTTTGCTTGTGGCATAGCTGAGCCAGCCACGGGGAAGCGTGTTCGCAGGGCAACTCTTTCTGTAGTATTCATCTGCGTCAGCCTGCACTGGCTCCTTGCTAGGCTCAGGAGGTATTAGTTCCTCTCCTTGCCCTTGCCCTATACTTTCTGATTCCCCAGAAGCCTCCAGGCTGTGCAGAGCTAAACCTGAGCCTCCACTCAGTATGTCCTGCAGCAGCTGGCTGAGAACTCGAGAGGAATTTCTATGCCATGGCGAATATATCTCAGGGAAGGGAGGAAGACCAATGAAAGAAACTTCATGTCTGAATAATAGGCACTGGAGCATGTGCTTCTCTTTCATATGATCGATGGCTACCTTTCGTTTTTTGGTGAATAGACAAACTATCCTTACAATATGGATCACACACCCCTCACCTTGTGAAAGATTAAGTAGCTAATTCTAATCAAGTGTGCCTTCTGGTGTCTGGTTTCTGGTGGGGGTTCTCCGTTGTTTGCCTTCACACTATTCTCTGACTTCTCTATGCCCCTAATCTCTTTTTATGAGGACAGCAGTCACACTGGATTAGGGCCCACCTTTATAACATCATTTAACCTTATTTGATTATATTTTTCATAACTCTGTTTCAAAATATAATTATATGGGACTGTCAGTCCTTCACGTGGTGGGTTCTTATACTTTCGGGCTATTGGACACTTAGCCGCACATGCAGGTGGTATCTGATATCCTTCCTCAACTTCTCTGGCACATATGTTTCAGTTCCTAAAGAGGCAAGTCTATTCATGGCGGGGACAGGGTGTGACATTCTCAATGTGGCAGTGGGTTACTTAAGGGATGAGCTACTCTACCCCCCCCAACCACTATGTGCTCTTTCTAAGACTCTGGTAATTTTTAATGTTTTATAAAGGAATTGGACCTAGGGAGCTAGAATTTTATCATGCTTATTTTAATGTGCCATAATTCACTTGAACATGTAGTCAAGTCAGTTTGAAAATGAAATTTTAATTTGATAAACATTTTAAAGCTGGGGGTATGGCAATCGCTGACCAGCCTCAGACTCTTACTAATTTCCATGTGTGTGTGGGGGAGACCTACCTGTCATCTATCATCTATATCTGCCTGTCTAGTGATACAGAACTAAAAGAAGCTATCAGACTAATAGAAAACTATTAACTGGTTTATCTGGATAAAACTTCATCACGGGTGGAACAACCTGCTTGCCCTCTCTTAAACCCATATCCTCTCTTTTTATTAATTGTGTCTGTGTCTGTGTGTCTGTGTGTGCATGTGTGTGTATATCCATAAATACATAAATACAAGCTGTTCAGTCCATATTGTTACTTATATATGTGTGCTTTCCAGGGCTGACCAAGAGGCATCAGATAACCAGTTGGTGTGCTCTTCCCTAGGGCACCTGTAGCTTCCAGCATTCCTTAGTTGCCCACACTCCTTTGAGTAAGATTGGGGTCTTATGGTCGTTACCCTGTTCACTTTAACATGTCAATTACTGTCCGTATTCAGCTCATGTTTAGTCAGGCATGTTGATGACTTTATGTGAATAGTTTCTGACACTCCTAGGAGACACAGTCTTATATCAAATTTTCTGTCTTTCCTTCCTGTCTTCCACAGTGATCCCTGAGCCTTATTGAGCAACAGTTGTATTATAGCACACTGTTGTCCTCTAAAAGAATTGTTTCTCAAGGGTAGAGGCTAAGTATCTCTAGGCTACTGTATCCTGCCAAGCTTGTGAGAAGACTCCAAAACACATTATGTTTTCAGGTCAGACACAAGACAGAAGGGGCATTGGTGTTAGACCCAAGCCCACCACCATTTCTTTTGTAGCATGGCTCTGGTGTGACAGTTATCAGAGGGACTTCTTTGTTCCCTCTATGTTCCTTTCAGCCAAGGGAACTCTTTACGATTAGTGTGGAAGGAGGTACCATTCTTTATCATATTAGATGACTGTTCTTACTTGAATCATGATCCTTTCTATGTTTGTTAGAATCAAGTGATCAAGTCCTCTAGTGGACTAGGAAGCAGAGATAAAAATGGGAGACAAGACTGCATGAGAATTCTGTGTTGTGAGACAGCTGTTGTAGCTCATGAGGAGCCACAGAAACAGCATGCAGTTAGGTGTTGGGTATGAAGATAAAGGGTCTCCACAGCAACAAAGCCTTCTGTGCTTGCTTGAAGAAGCCTGAGAAATTGGAGACTGAAAGCCAGAGAAGAGCCTTACAACGGTTTATATGTCCCTCACGGTCCCTGTTGCCATCTGCAGAGCCCCCATCAACTCAACAGTATAGGTGATTTCTACTAAGGGCCACTCATTGGAAGTAGGGACAGGCAAAGCTCAGTCCTGTGGTCTGGACACTGGTTCTACAGTTAGGCCTAAAATCACATCTTGCTTCTCCAACAACCTTTGCGATTTACCTTTCATTGCTATATGTGACTTCATCCGTACAATGGAAATAATAATCCTCAGAGTTCCTAAGAGGACAAAGAGATGACTGGACATAACTATTAATTCGGTGGTTGTAAGAATCAGAAAGAAGGACTGGGGGGATGGGTCTGAGGTTAAGAACATATATACAGAAGACCCAAATTTGGTTCTCATCACCTATGTTGGATGGCTCACAACCTCCTTTAAGTCTAACTCGGGGGCTCTTCTACCTGTCTTGGGTACCTATACACCTGTGGAACACATATGTAATTTTTAAAAAATCCAAAAACATCCCATCCAAAGCCAGGAAATGATAAATGCTATTGAGGCTGTGAAGAAGTGAGCCTTTACGGCATGATGCTAAGCAGACTGAGTCTATGTTAGAAAAGCATGTGTGCTGTAGGATTCCACATGTATTAGGCATCTAAAGAGTATTTATAAAGACAGAAAATGGTTGTGTCCAGGAGCTGGGAGGCTATTCCTTAATAGCCTAAAGTTCCAGTTTTACGAGATGAAAACTCAAAACTCAGTGGTGGTCATGGTGGTTGGTTTTAATCATCAACTTGACCCAAGGTAGGATTACTGGGAGAGAGTCTCAGTGATGGTTTTTCTGAATTGGGTGGACCTTATGTATTTTCTCTGGAGGATTTTCTTGGCTAATTGGTATAGGGAAACACAGCCCGCTGTGGGTAGCATCATTCCCTGGGGTTGGTTCCTAAATTGTATAAGAATAGAGAAAGTGAGCTATACCCTAGAGTCAGACACATATTCATTTTCTCTCTGCTCCTGACTGTTGATATGATGAGCTGCTTCAAGTTCTTGCCTTGGCTTCATCCAAGTAAAAACTTGCCATAAGCCAAATAAACCCCTTTTCCCCTCAATTACTTTTTATCATAGCAACAAAAACAGAATCAGGAGAGCAGTTTGATCGAACACCCATATAAATGGATGTATTGTCACTGGCCTGCACACCAAGAAGTGGTTAATATGATAAGTTTTGTGTTGTGTTATTGTGTTGGCCATGGTGGTGATTATGTTTGTTTTGTTTTTGGGTGAAGTGATAAGAGAAACTGTAGACTTGATTCTGTAGACTTTTTCCCAAGGTAACCTCATTTGGAGAATAGCTTCCAGGTAGAGGAAACTATTCTCTTTGGAAGGAAGAATGGGGCTCTAGCTGGGGTGCAGGCTGTGCATGAAGTGACAGTTTGCCTGCTGGAGGGCAGAGGAAACGTGAACCAGGACAAAGAGAGGATGGGCACAGTAGGAAGGGATGCTGGAACTAAAGCAAAGTCTTCTCAATGTTTCCAGGTTTTCTTTTTGTTTCCTGTGCTGTGGTGGCTTTAGAAAATGGGGCTCAGTTAGATCGCATGGCTTACTGACGTTTTTGGACAGCAGAAAGTGCACACTGCAATCTGGCAATAAAACTGCCCTTTTGTCTAGCCCTCAGCTCATTTTCCCTGCTGCTGCTCAGCGGCTGGACTCCTGCTATAAAGGGATGAGGTCAGCCACTGAGGCCGCTGTGGTGCTGGGAACTGACCACAGGCCAGCATCGGGTGACCTTCAAGGCTCAGAGCTTCATCTTGTAGCTTACCTCATCATTTAGACAGTTACCAGGCTCCCTTGGCCACTGTGAGTTTATAAAATGAAAAACCCTCAATTCTCTCTTGAGAAATTGGAAGTTGGCTCTGAATTTTTAACCTCAACTTTGTCATATATACAATTTAAGAAATCAGAGTGCGTTTGGGGGGTGGGGGCACAGAGATGGGTCATCTAAGACAGTGGTTCTTAACCGTCCTACTGTGGTAACCCTTTAATACAGTCCCTCATGTTGTGGTGACCCCAACCATAAAATTATTTCATTGTTACTTCATAACTCTAATTTTCTTTTTTCATAACTGTAATTTTCTACTCTTATGAATCATAATATAAACATCTGGTATGCCGGGATTGGCATGGGTGAGTGTGATCAAAAACTTATCACAAATAGGAATAGACTATGTCATGGTTAATGAAGATCTGAGCCATGTTTCAAGAGAGGGTGTGCTATGATTAGAGAAGGGACTGGCCATGTCTAGGGATGGGCTGAGCCATGGTTGGTTAAGGCTGGGCTGAATCATAGTTAGGACCTGTCACATGGTCCGGGTGTTATGGTAAATATTGTTAGCTGATATTCACAGAATTCTTTCCCCCCATTCTCCCTTGGGATATTAAATTTCTCAGTCTTCCTGGCAAGAGCCAACAGCAACCTTCTGCCCAATGAAACGAGATTGGAAGTGACATGTGATATTTTGGAGATTTTGTGCTTACAAACATCCTATGAGCAGTGCCTGGAGATCTTTCTTCATTGAGCATCCTAAGGTCACCCAAGGAATTGGCAGCCACAGTCCCTGAAACTGGGTTTTGCAGGGAAAAATAAGAGTATTGGGACACTAGAATCGGGGTTCTGTTTGGCAGTGCTTAGCTACCATGTTCAGAAACAAGGAAGTCTGTGTCCCCATTTCAAGCTTTGAGATCTCCATACTCTGAAGACTTGGAAGAGCAACTCGACTTGGGCCTATGAGCAGCTCTATAAAAGAACAGCACAGCAACAGAATGAAGGGGAAGAAGAGCTTTTCATATCTAGACTGACAAACTGCAAGGTTGTAAATGTGGAAGAATTAATTCTGCTTTGCCATCCCTGGATTGATAAAGGCCTAGAGTTGTCTCCGGTGGCCAACTTTGGTTCTTCTATAGTACTCAGCAAGTCAAGAAGCCCAGTGAATCATTAGATGTCAAAGCATAGACCTGCTGCTGGGTCCATGGCTCCAGAGTCATCCTCTATGGCTCCTTCTCTCAATATGAAGAGAGGTCCCTTCAGTGCTCACATTGCCCCTTGTTCATTACTCACCCTGTGTCTACTGTTGGTTAAAGAGGACAGGCCTGTGTTCCCAATATCCCTAACTTCCATCCTCTATATGTTCCACTGCCTCCCAGTATCATCACAGGCTCATGGCCAAGCCTCTAGAACAAAGTATTTGAGACACATTTGTTATCCAAAACATGGGAAGCATCAACACAGTTCGCCACATTAGATGCTGAGGAAAGAATGAATGGTGTCAAGAGCCAAGTTGACTTTAATTTGTCCTTGGGAAGGTGAAGATCTTTGGTCCAAGAGAGCCATCTCTCTACCTGTCTTAGTCACTGCTCCTGTGAAGAGACATCATGAGACACTCCAAAGCATCTCTTATAAACAGGAAACATTTCATTGAGGCTGTCTTACAATTTTGGATGTTTAGTTCTTTTTTTAACATGGCAGCATTCATGGTTCTGGAACGTAGCTAAAAGCTGCATCCAAGAGACAGAACTGGACCTAGCATTGATTGGCTTTTGAAACCCCAAAGCCCAGCCAGAGTAACACACTTCCTCCAACCAGGCAATAGTTACTTCAACCAGCCACACCTCCTAGTCCTTCTCAAATAGTGTCATTTTCTGATGACTAAGCATTCAAATGTATAAGCCTATGGGCACCATCCTTATACAAACTACACTAGTCTTTAATAAATCTTTTAAAGTAAGGCTTTACTTTGTTAGCCCATGGACAAACTGAGGCCCTAAAAGAATACACTTCTCATGTAAAATTATCTCACTCATGAGTGGCAAAGCTGAGGTCAGCTAACTCAACTGGGATGTCCAGGGATTTAATTCCTAGCCCATTTTGCTTGCCCTGTGTCCATTCATTTCTTATTTCAGCAAGTATTAAATTGCCCAGTACTATTTCCCCTTGTACTTGCTTCATTTCTATGTCCTTATACGATGAGGTATTTTTCTGATGACCTCTGTCCTTGCAGACACATTCCGCTTTATCACATTGGCAGGACTGAATACCTTCCAGGCGCTTCTCTAGCCCCAACAATGCCAATGTACAGAACAGGCAAAGGCTGCAATTCTTGTGGAGTTTGTGTTATAGTGGAGAGCAGCTGGGACTTCTGTGCTGATTAGTGTATTAGCTTTCTATTGCTATGACAGATACCCAAGTTAATGGCTTACAGAGGAAAATGTTTATTTTTAAAATTTTTATGTGTATGTGTTTTTCTGGCTTGTGTGTGTGTGTGTGTGTGTGTGTGTGTGTGTGTGTGTGTGTGTGTGTGAATAGTAGTAGTCCCAATACCCTCAGAGGCCAGAAGGCATATGTCACGTGGGTATTGGGAACCAAATCTATATTCTCATTCTCTGTGTGAGCAGCAAGTGTTCTGACATGCTGAGCCATTTTTCCAGCCCCCGAGAAAAGATGTTTCTACTCACAGCTTTAGAAGCTTCCATGAATGCTTAGTGGGCCCAGTTGGGAGGATAGAACATCATGGTGACATTTTCTGGTGGAGCAAAACCCCTCACCATGTGCCAAGAGAAAAAGAAAAATGCATGGTTGGGAGACAGGAAGCAAGCACACATGGGTATAAAATCCAAGCAAGAAAGAAACCAGCACCTCAGATCCCTTGAAGGGCATACCCCTAATGACCTAGCATTTCTCAGAGGCTCTGCCAACTCCCCGGAGTGTCAAGCTGGGACCAAGCCTTTAACACACGGGCATGTGTAAGACACTTGGCACCAAACTGTAGCAATCAGCAGACTGTAGAGTATGGTTGCAGGCAAATGGTAAGGAAGTGAACACAGTCGATAGCGGGAGCTTTGATATTTTAGTTGGTGTGACCAAAGGCTTTTCAGAGAAGGAACATCTCGGAAAGCATTTGTAGCACCTTTGACTTGCTGAGGCTTCTAGAAGTCCTGAGTTATCACACGGATATTAATCTATGAAATCATGGCAAGGGTTGACAGTGTTGGCTTCTTGGGTGGGCAGTTCTTTCACAATCATAGTCCTCGTCCCTCACTTTCTTTGCTCCTAGAAGCAAGAAGACCATGAAGAGCTCAGAATCCCACTGCTAGTAGCAGGGTTGAGCCTGATTTTGTCCAAGTCACACCACAGGCTGTGGCTGTCCACCACACCTTCCCCCACCCTGCCTCTCTTGAAGACCAACACAAGGTTCATGGAAAATCTGATGAGGTGGCAGGACACTGGGGCAAAGTAATTCCTTGCATGTGAGTCAGTATCCTAATGAACACAGACATCCACAGTCCTGGGGGAGCCATTTGGGTAACCATCTCTAATCCGGGTCAGCTGTGTGAGAGCTGCAGGCAGAACCGGGAACACGTGGGAAGGAACTCGGAAACTCACATCACCGCTGCCTTTTGTAAAAGGGTAAATGTTTAAGACATGCACACGAGCCACAATGAAATAACAGTAAACAACGAGCAAGCTTCTCTAGAATTGGGCTGCCTGTGCCACGCTTGTTTTAAAATAACAAACCGCTGAAAGGAAATAGAGGGCCCTCTGCTACAATAACAGAGCAGGGGTTCTTGAAGTGTGGTCCCCGAGTCAATAGCTTTAATGCCAATTTTGCCACCTAAGTCCCTCAAATCTGATGCCTGAAACTGGGGCCCAGCACTATTTTAAGGAGCTCAAATGCATGCCAATCTCAGAAACACTCTTAACCCAAGTGAATATAGATCCATTATGCAAGGCAGTACAAGCCACCTGTCCCAGATTCATTCTCCTTCTCATAGATGTGCAGTGTGGGTTGCACTGACCTGATCTCTGTGTCCCCTGTTCAACAGGTGATGGACAGGGTGCTGGATGCCTTTGTGTTGGTGGAGAAAGAAAATTACTCAGAGCTAAGGGCCAAAGCATCAGCAAAAGTTTGGAAAGTTCTAGAAATGCTCAATTTTCCCTCCAACCCTAGTGTAGTAGGATCCTTTTAGCCAGGTCTGGGTTAGTATACCATGTGGTCACAGGCAAAGTAGTGACTGGGTAGACAACTTACATAGACACTAATCTAAGTCTTGTTTACAATGGGCAGAATGTCTGTCTCTCTGTGTCTCTGTCTCTCTGTGTCTCTATCCTGTGTGTGTGCATGTGTGTATGTGCCTGTGCCATGGCAGAGGTACTCTATCAGCATGTATGAAATTCTGGGTTCAATGCCTGGCCTGACAAAATGGTCAAAACACACACACATACAACCCAGAATCTGAAGAGGAAAACCAGGACACCCCCAGTGCCCTTGCCTTTCTTCCCAGTGCACACACTGGGTGTGGCAGCTGGAATCTGCTCCTATCTCTGCAGACATCAGAAGCTGTAGCTAGACACTCTTCCCACACTTCTGTTGGCCTCCGCTTCTCAGGTTGCTGTAGCAGGAGGCATGGACAAGAGCTGCCCTTGCACAGCTCAAGGCTCTTCTCACAGCATCCAGGGTGCTGTTCCGTGTTAAAGACCAGTTGAACAGAATGCTTCTTTCCCCAGAGCTCCTGCTGCCCTTCTCCTGTTTGCTTTCATAATATTCCAGATATTTTCTATTGTCTCCTGTACCCCATGGTTACAAAATCAAACAGGACAAAACAGCTGTGCAAAGGCGGTGGGCGGGGGGGGGGGTGGGATTCAGGAGCAGCCAGGATGGCTCATCTCTCTCCTTGGCCCGGCTGCTGATTAAATGGAAGCGTTCCCAGAGAGGCAGCAGAGAGGCTGCGGGTCCCTGGGGTCAGCCTCACAGGCCGGTTGCAGGGGTTCCCGAGCCATAGAGCTCTGACTGCCAAGATAAACATAAGTTTCAAGATAAAGTCCCAACCCCAAGAGGTTTTCATCTTGGAAAAGGAACCTGTAAGAGAGCGTGCTGGAGAAGGCGGCACGTTTGCCAACACCCAGTTCTACAAGCACTATGTGTGGAAATCCACAGGAGCCAAGAATGCAGGGACTATAGTCAGAGCTAAGAGAATGGGGACATTCAAAATCTAGATCCAAGTGTATCGAGGTGGCTTAAAATCTAAATCAAATAACACAGCTTCCTCCAGTATATTTCTAGCACATTTACAAGAAACCCAGAGACCCACAGGACCCTGCCCCCTGCACGACCCTTACCCTCACCCCAACACATGGCTCCTTTACTGACTTTAGTTACTGCCTCTTAAGCCCCAAGCCACCTGCACCAGCCACACTCCCCTTCCCCTCCTCCCTCCTTGAGTTTGTCTTCATCTTGAGCCTCACCCTTATTGTCTGGGGATGGCACATTCTTCCCCTGACATCTCCCTCTTGGTTCTCCATTCAGCCAGCATCCACCAGCCCAAAAGCCTGAAGCAGCCTTTTCACTTCATCCAAAGCTGCCTGTTTGCCTCTAGGATGAGAAGACAAGCCTCCCGGGTGCAGCTGCTCTGCCCCATACCCTACTGTGTTTCAGCAACAAGCAATGTGAGAGAAGCTACTGTTTATTGGACAAATGGTTATTGCTATGGGTTTTTTTCCTTAAATGTCCCAAGGCCTGTGTGTTAAAGTCTCAGTTCCCAGCCTGAGGCCCTGTCAGGAATTGGTAGAACTTTTAAGAAGATAGGTTCAGGAGGAAGGCTATTCTGTGGAGGTAGATGAAGGGGATATTTGGATCCTGGCCCCTTCCTCTCTCCTTGTTTTCTCTCCGCCTTTAGGTTCGGTCTCCTCAGTCATATTGTCCCATGATGGTATCCCGCTCTTGCACAGGCCCGAAGCAACAGGGCTGAGAAATGATAAAGTCAAGCCATGCACCAGAAATTAAACCCTTTATTCCTATATGCCAATTGACCTGGGGTTTGCTGCAAGAACAGGAAGCTGACCAACACATCTATTTTCATGGCAATGACTGTGAGACAGTGCCGGTTTGGTCACCTTCTAGGGACTTTGCAGTTCTTTCTGTGATTCTCAATTTACTGTTTGATGAAAGGAAGAGGGAGATAATGTCACAAGAAAATTCTCAATACCACTTTGTATAATAAGTAAAGAAAGTCCGGGTTTAACCGGTATTTGTTAAATCTTTTCTACCATCTGTGATAGTTAATATTATAAGCCTGACAGAATCTAGATCTTCCTGAGGGATAAGCCTCTGGGCATTTCCTGGGGGATTTTTATAGTCCAAGTTAGCCTGTGCATGGTGCCTATTAAATATAGATTAGCTTAACTGACTTAGGTGGAAAGACCTGCCTTCTGTGGGTGGCACCATGCCCTAGGCTCTGGTCCTAGACTGCCTTAGATGATGTGAGGAAGTGAACTCGAGTGTTTATCTCTTCCTGCTCTCTGAGTGTGGATGCAATGCAACCAGCCAGCCTACCTTCCCTGCCTGCTGCCATGTCTGTTCTCACATGGAGTGATCACCTAGAACTGCAAGCCACAATACGCCCCCCCCCCCCAATGGCTTCTTCTCAGATATTTGGTCACAGGAATGAGAAAAATAATCTAAGCATCTTCCAGTTGAGAGAGAAAATTAGATAGTGTGCCATCAGGGTTAAGAGTGTGCCCTTCCATTTGTGGGACATGAATAATCCTCTGCTCTGAGACCTTGGGCAATTAATAAGTATGGCAGTTTTAAAAATAGACCTAACCCAATGTCTCCACATCAAAAACTGCCGTGAGGAGTTAGTGGGGTCAGACATGGAAACACTGTTTGTGGATTTATGGGCTAAGTTGTTCCTATCACTCAGGAAACAGGCTTGCGTTGGGGGCAGGTGACTTGTATGGTTTACACAGAAAAACTGAGCAGGGGTACCCCATGACTCACTGAGGTAAAACCTTCAGTACGGAGAAACAGTGGGGAAAGGTAGACATGGCTCAACACCTCTGTCCTGCAGGTATATTTTCAGAAGAAAGCCAGCTTGGTGGATGATGGTTAGACCCTCTGTGACTGGGTGGTCTAGCTTGAGTCACTTTTCATCCCTCAGACTTCCAGAGCCTGGATCCATGACAGGCTTTTAACCTCATCACACTCTGGAGAGACTTTGAGGGTGGAAGTGGCCACAAAAGCAGCCAGCCTCTGCTGTGGCTCCCTCAGGAGCCAGTAGTCCCAGTGAGGTGGGTTGCTTTCTAGAAGCAGGCCAGTTTCTGTTAGCTCTCCTGAGAGAACTCCATATTCTGAAACTTATAATAAATCTGGAGCTGCCATGGGCCAGGTACCCCAGTTCCACCCAGTTCTTCTATCTGTATGGTAAGGTAAGGAACATAACATTTCTCCATTACTTCATCTGTGTGCTCTTAAGACAATCCAAGTGAAGCCGGGGTCACCCCTATTCATCTGTGAATCT
This sequence comes from Micromys minutus, assembly GCF_963924665.1. Lineage (NCBI taxonomy): Eukaryota > Metazoa > Chordata > Mammalia > Rodentia > Muridae > Micromys > Micromys minutus. The sequence goes on from NC_137972.1 coordinate 68,458,280, forward strand.
AGAAAGTTCTAGAATCAGTCTAACTCATAAGATGAAGGCTCAGAACGTAAGCGTGGGGACAGAGAAAGAGAAGTGGGCCAGGGGGTTATTTTGCGTCTGTGTTCAGCCCTGATTAGGCTCAAAGGCAGGAAAGTGGTAAGGACTGAGGTCACTCCCCAGGATGGCTGTAAGATGACATAATACCATTAGGGAGGAATCCGAGGCCAGGAAGCGTGCCTGCATGGTTCAGAAGGAAGCAGCAGACAATAGGAGACCCTTTTGGATGAGATTCCATGAGTTCAGGAAGATCCTGCAGCTGGCCAGCTCAGCAAATGATGCAGAACTGCCTCCAGCCCTAAGACAACCCTGGGCATGCTGGGAAATGACAGAGGGACATTCCCAGAGAGAGCCTTTAATTCCCAGTAAGACATAGTTTTACCAAGCCAGTGCAAAATCCTGCTCACAGGAGGTCCAAGGAGACAGGGCCATGCCACCAACAGTAATGGGCTGGATGGATCTTCCTCCCTCATCCCTGCTGGGCCATGTGTGAGAAGGTGATTATTGACCGGGGAGTTCCAGTGGCTGCCGGTTTCTGACATAAGAACCATTGGCAGGGAAATGCCTTTAATGAAATAAGAATAAGCCAAAGAGTGAGACACGAGGATCACTGCCAAGAGGCATATCTCCGAAGCCTCAATTAAACTTTCCACTGGATTATCTAATGATAAGTAGACGTGTCTTGGGGATCTCATTGTCTTTGGTAGATGGCACGAGTTCAAAATTTAAAGCATCTCTTGCCATACCATGACGCAGCCCCCGGAAACAGGGAGGCACACCACTGCTCCATGCCGAGTACTTCAACTACCCCGATGAGAGTGCTTGTTTTAAAGACTGCCTGGGGTTATTTGTGCCCTGGGATGTGCGGGCGTTCAGTCTGCATTCCATCGGGAAGGGTTTCCAACAACACAAGTCCCCCTGGTACCAACAGTTTTCAACACCCAGAGGAAAGGGTGGCAGCCTTCCAAGACATACCTTACCATGTTACTAATCTCTCTCTTCCTCCCTCTCGGACCATTCTTGTCTTCTGGCTGCTGGCAGACAGAGTGATGGCTTCCTAATTGGGTCCCCAGGCAGAGTCACAACACCTGTGTCTGGGGGTGTTCGATATAAACAGTGGGCTTTGCATCTCAGGTTAAGACGGGTTTCTGGGTTTGTGCGTGTGTGGGTGTGTAGCTTTATTTTTGTCCTGTCTTTCTTCCGAGCATTCTTGAAAACCATGAGGCACCCTCATGAAAGCAATAAAACCTTGCCTTTAGAACACAGCTCCCCTACCCTCGAGCATTTGCTGAGCTATTGATAAGGAAGCAGTGTTAAATTCTGGTCATTTCTATGTAGCCTGGCGGTAGGGCCTAAGGCAGACGTTATGGAGAGGCCACTGGCAAGTGGGACTCCCTTATCTTTTGGAAACCTTGTGGCGAGTGTGCTGTTGTTTGACAGCCATTCCAATTACAACCTATTTCCTCTCTTGCTTGGTCTCGGGAGTGATTACAGGCTGCAGATGCCTCTGGTAGGTTTGGCATTGGCCTCTGGGCCTCCCTGTCATAAGCTCCTTCTCCAACTCTGTGCCAACATCTGGAGAAAGTTACACACAAGGATGTCTTAGTGTTTAACCTGCCTTAAGCTCTAGACACTTGTCTGGTGGGCCTTATGGAACCTAGAAATCACCTTTAGGGCACTGTGAAGATTGGGTGCCATGTGGGTGGTCTCCATGGGCACCCTTGGAGATATGTTAGTCAACTGTTTTCTCAGTTAAGATGCTCTGCTTATTCCTAAGTGTATGCAGGTCCATGGCCAGGAAGTTTCTAGAACTTCAGCCTAGTCTGGATGGTTGGATGCAGAGCGCAGTGAGCCAAAGCTGACAAATGCTATACCAGTCTGTCTGCCTGAGCCTGGGATGGAGGCTGGCATGGATAAATACCTTTTCTCCACACTGATTCTTTTGAGTAACCTTGTGCAACACTCTAGTGCTGGCTAAGAAAGCAGTGCTCACCTCTCACTGGATGACAGAGTCCACCTACTCATTGGGTCTTAGTACTCTGACACTAAAAAGGTTCCTTGCCTTTCACGTCTGTGAGTAAAGGAACGTGTGTCCTGGAACTCACTTTGTAGACCAGGCTGACCTTGAACTCACAAATATCTGCCTGCCTCTTCCTCCTGAGTGCTGAGATTAAAGGCATGCATCACCACTGCCTGGTCTCCTTGTTTTAAATAGGGTCTTTCAGTCACACAGTGGGTTAAGTTAGCCAGCTGTGGCCAATAGAGTTTAGGGATCCTCCTACCATTAATTGCCAACACTCTGGTGACAAGCAAAGGTCACCCTGCCTAGCTTTTTAATGTAGATTTATGTAGATTATGTAGATTATGTAGATATCAGTCTGACACTTTAATAGCCTAACCATCTCCCAAGTCCCTGACTGGTCTTCAAAGGAAACTGTTTGCCCTTGGTCAGGTGGAGAGGACTTGATTATCTGCTTCTCCCTAGGTGTGTATGTGTTGTCTGGCATGGGATGCAAACATCAACTGAACGTGTGTTCCTCTCAGGGACATTGCATAGTTCTGTGTAACCCAGGATGGGCTATCTAGATAACAGTCCCGGAGAGTGGAGTCTAATGTTTAGTGGGAACAGCTTTGCTATCGTGATTCATCCAGGCCCCTCTGCCTGTGTGAAGACTGGGCACTGGCTTCTAAAATATACAATGAGGACGCAAAGGCCACTGAAATGAATGTGCTTGTCCCAGGGGCCTGGATGTCAAGAAAAATTCCAGGGCTGGAATTTTCAAGGGAAGGCATAGACAAGACTCAGACTACACCATAGAATTGGAACAGTGGCTTCTGGAAGCTTGGCTTACTGCCACCTCTTCCATAAACACTTGGAATGGGTGCATTGATATTGAGGGGGAGCAGGGGGAGAGAGTCTCAAAGCCTGAAGCAATCTTTTGTGCCCTGTTCTCAGAAGCTCAAACCACTTGGGCTTCTCATGTCTACTGAGGACATGGTAAGCTACCATGTTGGAGTATCCAAAGAATGATTCAAGTGCCATGAATCCCTATGAAGCTGGCAGCCAAGGTTGTCCACCATATCATACCAGTCTCCCTGCTGACGAGGGGCCTGGATTAGCAATGGCCATCAGACGGAGTGGTTAGTCCTTTGAATCTGAAACTTCATGGGGACATCATCCAGTTTCTCTTCCTGCAGCATAGAAGGCAGGTGAGGGGGGAGGAGCTGTGATGCAGATGTGGCTACTCCCCCTCAGGTCCCCCACATGCCAGCTAGCAGACCAGGACATGAGAGAGCTAGTGAGCTTCTTCCCAAGCTGCCAGGCAGACATGTCACCCCAACTTCACTTGGGAAAAGGGTCCTATAGATCCCTGACAAGGCAGCCCTTAAAAGAGTGGTATCTCAGAGGTGTGCCTTTGCTAGCATGTACCTCTTCCTCAGTTTACTGTGGCTGCTCACATCAGGATGTCTACCGGATCATCACCCACATTTTATCATGGCTATATTCTGACCACCCTTTCATTTTGAGCAATCCTCTTCCCTTAAGGCAAGAACATATGCTAGGGGCGGGTTAGCTCACTCACCAATCCCACTCATTCTTATTCCTGTTTAACATGCTGCCCAAGGCCAGGTCACTTTGTAAATAGGATGCACGGCCAATCTGGAGCTGCCTGCCTGCAGCTTCCGGTCTGCACAGTGGCGGTTGTTTCTACGATTTAGCCGTGGCCAGCAAGTTTTCTGCTCTTTCAAGTCAAGAGCGTGTTCATCTCTATTTAAAGAGGAATGTGGAGGATGAGTATACAAATCAGTGTGGTTCAATTGTTAGGTTCAACAGCAGTGACCAGGCCAGTGAGGTGAGGTGAGAGTACAAGGGGGCACCTGGAGACTTCTGGGGTCCCATACATGGTGGATGGGAAAGGGTAAGGGCACCCATTACCTTTACCAGCTGGTGTCTGGCAAAGGTCCTGGCACAGAAGTTAGGGACCATCTGCATGAAGGCGGAACGGCTTTGTATGGAGCTGGGGCAAAGGCTGAATGAACTTAGGACCATACAAAACTCAGGGCAAGCTGCAAAGGAGGCTGCTGATAGACATATTGAGAGGGCAGCTGAGCTTATCAGGACCCTGGGTGGGGGTGTGAGACAGCCAAGGTCTCTTGTGGCAGAAGAGGCCAGGTACAGACAACTGCTCCTTTCTCAACTGACTGTCCATCCATCACCTTCATCGTGGTGACCTTCAGAATGTTAGGTGGGCATCATGTATTTGTCTCAGTTCACTGTCCTGAGCCACAAAACCCAGAGTGAACCCCACACAGCTGTGAGCATTGAGGATCAGGACAGCTGCCCTTCAGCGTTGTCTGTGATGCCCCGTCATCTTACAACTCTGCACCAAAGCTGTATTAGGTCAAGCCAACCAGCCTGCTGCTGCTGCTTTTCCTGATACATTTAAACCACTTGTTTTTCTTTTTACAAACCACTGATTTCTCCACATCTCCATGAGTCTCTGTGGACCACTTTACTGGGAGTCCATATGCTTTTCTCTCCAGGCAGCCCCTACCACTAATTTCCACAGAGGCACATCCATCACCGGACTTCTTACTTGTGTGATTCTTGGTACCATAGGTTCAGTGGCAGTGAATTTTCCATGACCTACTGTGGAGGGCACAATATGTGTTTCTACTGTTGTTACATGCCAGGGATTTCCAGGGCTTTGTATCTTTGGGGATGCCATGTCCTGACAGCTAAGTAGCCTGCCACCCCAGTGTCTCTCTCCTTTGGACCCTGGCTGTCTTGGGAGTATTCCCCCATGATGGAGCGGCTTCTCAGAAAGTGCCTCCGATGCTTAAGACACCAACTGGAACTGTTTCTGGGCTGTTGGGGAATTTCTTCTAGGTTTCTGTTCTCTCCCAGGTCTTCCCATAAGCAGTGTCCTGACACTTGGCGACTTTGATGAAACCGTAGGCATTTTCAGACAGGAGGATAATTCTGTATGTTCTTCATTTATGAGAGGAGAAAGAAAGGATTTTTTTTCCAGCTCTGTAAAACTGCATGTCCCTTATGCTACAATAAATAAATGTTTTTACTTGTGCTATGATACAGAAATGCGTTTCCAACAGGGGAACCACTGGGGCTGCATCTTCTGCTATGAGCAGTAGTAAAAGATCTGTTTTGGAATCGTACCCCAGATGCTGGCAGCTTCCACTTCCCTCTGGGGTTTCTTGATCCAGGTAAATGTGGTTCTCCTTTGTAGGGTTCTTGAAGTTGCCTGACTAGTTTCGAAGCCTCCTTTGCTGCCTGATCCTCAAATCAGTGGGTGGCCCATCCCTGTCAAGTAGCAGAATTATAGGGAACCCTGATCTGCCCCCCAGGCTCTCTGTAACTTGGGGGAGCCCCCTTTCTGTAGCTCCAGTGATGGACAAAGCATTCTCTGTCTCTTGACATCTTTGGAAATCTAATCCAGCCAGAAGGGTAAGGCAGATCTGAGGGGTTGCTAGGCAAACAATGGCCTTGTGAAGAACTGGACCCTTATAAGCCAAGAGAGCATTTCGCCTCCACAATAGCCAGCATTTTCTTTCCTAAATCCCTTTCAAGTCTGCCCTCCCCCCAGCTTGAGAATTTGTGGTGACTGAGTACACAATGACAGAGTAACCTTGTGTGCTTTTACCCCTGTCAGCGGTTAAATGTCTGGTTCCCGTGGAAATTGCCAGGACAAACTCCCCAACTATGAGAGGAGGCAGAGTCTCCAGTCTTCAGTCTGTGAGTCTCAGGTTTGAAGTGTTCGCTATTTGATGGCATAGCCCATGGTGGGTGTAAACATCTCTACATGCAGGGGACGCCAGAGCAACACTCGATGTTCCTTTCATTCTTCTCATCTCAGGTTAAATGCCTGGCTCTTTGCCCTGCCCCTGATATGTCTTGGGAAGGCAAGGTTGCTTTACTGGCCCTATGACGGGTGCTTAGGGTGCTTAGGGTCATTCAGAGTACTGGACTAGAGAGATAGGCACATAGCCAGGCAAAGGCCACAGAATTGCATCTACCATGAGCCTACTTTCGTTTCATTTTTGACTTCTTTTCTAATATTGAAGATAAAATATACTGTTGTGGACACGTGTGATGGTTTGGAGGGATCTGGCAAGTTGAGGCCCACATCCCTGTAGGGAGTATTCTGTGGCTAGGGTGATGGCTGCTCCCTCACATAGTTTCCATCTTGTCTTTGTTCCCACCATTTCTGCTCACCTCACCCCTCTGATGCTATGCAGTGATATAACCATTATTAAGTTAGTGTTGTTGCTCTTCATGGGTTTGAGGAAGAGGAAGGGACCTGCTTCACTCGAGTCTTTATCGAAAATAGGGATGGTGAAGAAGAGAGTAGAAATAGCAAGAATTTCAAGAAAAAATATGAATATATTTCTTTGTAGAAAATTAGGTCACTGAAGACTTTTACCACTGAAGGGCTATCAAGGGGCATGGGGAAAGGGCTCAGTGGTTAAAGCACTTGTCCTGCAAATAGAAGGAAAAGAGTTCGGATCACCAGGACCCACATAAATGCCAAGTGGGCGTGGCAGAACACTTGCATTTCAGTCTCAAGAGCATGCTGCCTTGCAAGATTAGCCATGCCAGTGAGCTCTGGGTTTGATTGAGAGAACTTATTTCAGTTAATAAGGAGAAAGAGCGATGGGATGATTCCTGACGTCATTCTTGGGCATATGTACACACATGTGCAGGTGCATTCACATACATGCAAACTATACACACAGCACGTACAAATTGGAAAAAGAAAAAGAAATGTCATCAGAGTTTATCTGTAATAGGAGACCTTAACCTAAGACATTTGTCTGGTCCCCAGGACGTTTCAGTTAGTGGCTCTTGGCCTACAAGGGCTGTTTCTCATTGTTGGCCTTTTTGGCTTTGAGGGAGACTGATTTTTTTTACTGAATCAAGCCTGGTATACTGTAGGTCATTTGTCCTCCCTGGCTCTGCCCATATGTGACCTGGCCATTACAAATAACCCTACCCCGAGATGTCCAAACTTTGCTAAGGTACAGGCTCAGACCTCTGGGGCTACAGAGCATGGCCCAAGTCCATGTGTTTGGTGTGAAGGGGCTGTGGGAGCTCCCTGGGGGAACATGTTACCAGCCTATGTTCTGCTAGCCTGGCACTAAGGCTGGTTAGACTAGCCTTCTTGAGGGCACGCTTCCAGTGATTTCAAAGGATAGTGCAGAACAAAGCCCCCCTTGTTCTGATCAGGTCTTTGTGTTCTGATGTGTCATGGTCCTTTTGATCCAAGTGAGCTGGAAGGAGCATCCAGCTTGCCTGCCAGTATGGTATTTGGAACAATCCAAAGCAAGGTGCCTAGACTTACTGCAGAGTTGTCTGCCCAGTGTGGCACCTCTGCAATGGTTACCTGGCGCCCTGTATCCTTTCTGAGATCAGCTCAGGTGTTTATAGTCTACAGTGGAGTTTTGGTAGCTACAAAGGAGTAAGCCCAATGTGAATTGCTAGTTCCGTTTTAGCAGCGAGATCAAAGAACCCAAGGCTGAGGCATGGTTTGATTTAATACAGTATCTAGAGGCACACACAAGTCCTGTGACCGATTGGGTCACTGTCTGTGTAAGAGCCTTGACTGGCCTCTGCAAGCAGCATCCCCAGAGCTGCATGGCTTCTCAGAAACTCTCAATACTTAAGGATTCTGTTTAGGCTGTGCCAGTCCTGAGAAAAAAAGCAGAAGTCTTTGGGACTCATGCTACAAAAGCTTGGGGATTTGGAAGTAGGTAAAACCCTGAACAAGTTCATGCCAGCCCACGTAACTTCCATGTAAACCTAAAGGCACTTAAACATGAAAAGAACATTCCAGAAAGACTTATGATCCTTAAGAATGACATGAGTACTGGGTTTTTACCAATCAATCATGGCTGATATAGAGTGTTACTTAGTCTAGAACTAAGGAAAAACTATATATCAAACTTAAAGGAGAGCTATAGGTATATTGGAGCCGATCATTCAGGGAAGACCTCTTTTAGGATGCCCCCTCTCATGTATGCACTCACATAAATGTAAGACTAGCTCATAAAAAGTGTATTTAGCCCACAGTTTGGTGTCACAGTGCTGAAACTCACTCTGGCTGTGTCTGCTCATAGCAGATGACATCATGGCAGGACCATAGGCAAAAAAAGAAGGATTACATGGTGATGCAGAGATTAGAGAGGCTCAGAAGTGAGGTTCCCTCTTTTCACAGCAACCTGTTTTCTTGGGAAGCCATGACAACCCAAGAGATGGGAAACAGTGCCTTCTTTGGGTGGTGGCTGATAACCTAATCACCTTGTACTAAGACCCCACCACAACTTAACTCTACCACACTAGAGAACAACCAACCCATATCCAACCCATACTTTATTCAAAGTCTCCAGTCAATGAGAAACCTTTGTGTCATTGTTACAAAGCATATTTAAAAAGTAGACCAATGTTTATTGGCATAGATCCTCAGTGCTTCGGATGTATCTCCTGTGTACACTTGGTTGTGCCAAGAAACCGCCTGGAGCTGGGGCATAGCTCTATGGTAGATCATTTCTAACATGCACACATTCAGGCCCTAAGTTCCTAGAGTTCCTAGAGTCTCTCCCCATTCCACATCTAAAATAAAAGGAACAAATGGGAGGAGCAATTCATTTAACTGATAAGCTTGGCAATCAGCTTAAAAGCCACCATTTGAAGAAACGTGTGTTTGTCCGACAAATTAAAGATAGGGATAACTAAAAAGCATATTCTTGGTTCATCAAGCAAACTAAACAGTCATCTTATGAGCCAGCATTTTCACCTCTAGACTACCCCTAAGAGAACCAGAAGCATGTCTATGAGAGATATGTACATGAACGATCACATAGACATTGTTCAAAATAGTCCGTCCCAAGAGGGAAAACCTGAATGTCCCTTGGGTGATGAATATCTATGTGGCCTAAGCTCCTCATGAGGCAGTGATTGTAAATGTTGCTGGTCCCAACCTCTGGCACATTTAGTATTTAGAATGCTGGATGGTGAATGCTCAGCAGAAGATAGAAGGATTATGGGAAGGCTAAAGAGAAAACTAATGGTCATTCCTTTCTTCTCCCATAAAAGGAGCATCAGGTTGTCCCGGGAACGCCTGATTAGATGAAGGGACACCCCCTTCTCTGTAGAGCACACAGAATTCATCTTCTCTTTGCCATCTCTAGACCACAAAGCCCCTCACACTTTCTTGTCAAAGTTTGCCACAAGTTCTCACTGGTTTCTCTCCTTGCCTGCCTTTAAGCCACTGAGGATACTGACTGAGCCCACCTAGAAGATGAATCTGGGAACTCCTGGGTATGCTGGGACCCAATTTGCTCCTAACTGGTATTGAGACCCTGGAGTGTAACAGGAAGTACCCTCTTGAAAACAACAGTTATCTCATTGTAAAAGTCCCTTTTGTATTTCTGTTTCTAGTTCTTAATGCTTTCGAGTGTATATTATGTTATACATTTTGTAATTAGAAATAAAGGTTGTTTTGTTTTAAAGACATTTTTACTTTGCATGCTAGATGACATTTTTAACATCTCTTTGAAGCACAGTTCGGGTGCCATAAAATCCACCTATTTAAATATATGCTTTGGTGGTGTTCACTGCAACTGTGTCTTTACACAGCTACAACCATAATTTAATTTTGAATATTTTTATCTTCCCAGAAATGAGCCCTGTTCCTGTTAGAAGTCATCCTGACCTCCCCTTGCCAAGCCCTAGACAACCACCAATTTGCTTTCTATGTCTGGATCTGCTTAGCCTGGATATTCCATGCAGTGCTGGGTTTTGTTGATTGTTCCTTTAGATAGTAGACATTTGAGGTTTTTTTTTTTTTTTTCTTTTGTCTCCTCTTAAGTAAGGCTTCAACAACATTTGTAGATGAGGTTTTTTTAAGGGCAAATTTTCACTTCTCTTGGGTATGTAGCTAGAAGATAAGTCTCTGGGTCATGTGGTACCTCTCTGTTTATATTAAATTTTGAGCTGTATTCCTCAGTGCCTAGCCCATTTCACATCCCCACCAGCAGTGTGAGAAGGGTTCAGTTTCTCCAAAGACCAGCCACCAACCCGCTTTAATCGAAGTCATTCCGGTGAGTAGGAAGTGGTATCTTTATGTGATTTGGATTCTGTTTCTTCTTTGTTTCTTTTGTTTGTGACAGGGTCTCATGCAGCACAGCCTACCCTCAAACAGATTTTGTAAACTAGAATGGCCTTGAACTCCTGATCCCTCTGCCTCTCTGCCTCTCTGCCTCTGCCTCTGCCTCTGTCTCTGCCTCTGCCTCTGCCTCTGCCTCTGCCTCTGCCTCTGCCCCTGCCCCTGCCCCTGCCCCTGCCCCTGCCTCTGCCTCTGCCTCTGCTTCTGCCTCTGCCTCTGCCTCTTTGCCTCTCTGCCTCTCTGCCTCTGCCTCTCTGCCTCTGCCTCTCTGCCTCTGCCTCTGCCTCTGCCTCTGTCTCTGTCTCTGTCTCTGTCTCTGCCTCTGCCTCTGCCTCTGCCTCTCTGCCTCTGCCTCTCTGCCTCTCTGCCTCTGCCTCTGCCTCTGTCTCTGTCTCTGTCTCTGTCTCTGTCTCTGTCTCTGTCTCTGCCTCTGCCTCTGCCTCTCTGCCTCTGCCTCTCTGTCTCTGCCTCCTAAATCCCAAGATTACAGGTGTGCACTACCACACCCAGCTTAGACTTAGTATTTCCCTGATGGTGATGTTGAATAGCTTTGTGATAGATTGCTAGGTAGGTTGACAGATGTTCCTGATCAAAGAAATGATTTGTGAATGCCATCTGTAATTAGGGGGATTTTCCTTTTAGCTTCTTAAAGCATCCTATTAAGTATAAAGCTTCCAATTGTCTCTTATTATGTATACTGTTTTTGTTGTACTTAATAAATAGTTATCTAGCCTGAGGCTGGGAACATTTACATCCATGGTTTCTTCTAAGAGTTTCCTGCTTCTCAACTCTGTATTCAGAGCTGTGCCCTTCTTGTTGTTCATTTCTGTGTCTGAAATGAGGTAGGTGTCTAAATCCATATTCCTGCATCCAATAGTTAGTAGACTCCTCTTATCCCTGTTGGATTGTATACGGTGAATGATATTTTGGTAGGAAAACCTATATATTTTCTCCTGTTGGATAGACATCTTTTTTCCTTTTTTGGAAGGATATTCTAGAACCATTAAGTCATCCCCAAGACAAGTCCCCTTCATTCAGTTAGTGATTTAATATCCATTCTTGAAAAATAATTTTTTCTGCAACAGGAAACTAATTTTATTTTTAGAAGTGGGTTTGATCAAATACATAGATGGCCTAAAAGTGGACAACGCCTTGGTGTCAGACAAGAGAAGATTGCATGGTGTTTCCAAGGTGTGCATTCAGTACATGCAACATGTTTAGAATTGTTGAATGTCCTTGTGTGAATTTTTTAAATCTTCTACCTCTAAGTCAGAGGGCATTTTGTAAAGGACCATCCTCCCTGTCAGTAAGCAGAGGGCTCACTGGATGTGCTCAGAACACAAGGACTCAGGCAGAAATGGCCTGCAGGGGCCTCTGGATGATGTGTCCAAGTACTTTGGCAGAAAACTAGGAGGCCAGGGGCAGGTAACAACATCAGGAGATGGGGGCCTCTGTTCTTGAAGGAAGTTACACTAGGGTTAAAATTGATCAAAGGAGACAAGAGCAAGAATGATGAGGTATTGTGTGCTCCACTCCCATCCCAGTGGGCATGTGGTAACTCTTAGAGAGCTACTATCCCAGCCTCCAACTGACCCAGACCCAAGACTGTATACACAGAACGGCCCCTGGCACTAAGAAGGATGGTGTTTCCCCACACCTGGCTGCTCTCTCTTCTCTCTTCCATTTCCCTGACTCTATCCTGAGAAAGGAAGGCACTTTCAGATGACAGCTTTACACCAGCAACTGGAGCTTCCTGTATATGCAAAGCCTTTCCCTTCTTTACGTCACAGACAGACCCACAGTTTAGGAATACTTTTTGCTTTGTTTTTTTTTTTTTACTTTTTTTAAAATTCAGATTTGATCAAAATTATTGTAAGGCTAGATTATATTTTTCAAGTGTTTTCTACATAAAATGTGTTTACCTGTCACATAGGACGTATTTGCTCCTTAACTCCTTCAGGTGTAAGTATCAGGCTAAATGAGGCCTCATTCTAGATGAGGTATCGGACACTGAGGTAGTCAGTGGCACACAATCATCCTGAGACACCCTGCCAATCTTCCCTCCTCATCTTCTTAGAATCTGCTAGCCCAAAGAGGAATGAAGCACCAGCTTAATTCTTTATGCATTCTTAAGAATCCCCCAAGAGAGCTTCCATCCTGACCCAAGACCATATACAGAGGATAGCCCCTGGCATTCAGAACTTGAGACAACAGCTTTCTAGCTTATGAAAAGCATACTTCCAATGACCACAGTAGTGAATTAGTTTGAGGCCACCCTCACTGGATCAGAGTCTCTTGTGGTTATCCAACAGACTGCCTATGGGCCTGATTTTTGGGAAAGAGAATGGAAGTGTTCTAAAAGCTGGCTTGGATGGCCTTTTCCATTCAGTAATGGAGCAGGCTATCCTAATGTTCAGAGATGGTCTAGGAAGGACACCTGAGCTTCTGCTATCTTGGTCATTGATACCAAACCAGCCCAGAGCCTTGTTTACACTATTGTCCAGAGACCCAAACTTGTCACTCAAGGGCAACAGTGACCAGTGCAGGAAGCCTAGGGCTGTCAGGCTCTGAGTAGGCCCTGCGGCGACTGTAGATGGAATGAGCTGTGTGGGGATGCTGAGGTGGTTGGAGAGTTGTCCATACTGAAATCAAGTTTATGGGATGATTCCTATGGTTGAGACAGAGCCAGTGACAGGCCTGAGATTACCAGAGGATGCCTGCCATTGGGCCTGAGTCTGCTTGGATGTTACAGATGAGGTCCAGACATGAAATCTGCAAATGAGGGCAAGAAAATTATCCTCTCATTTCATGAGCATCTGATCGTCCGAGTCAACATCTTGTTCTCCTTTGGGAAATTTGTTCCCATCCCTGGTTGGATTCATTCCTGCCAGTTGATCTCAGGTTGGTTTTTGTTGTTGTTCTGTTTATGTTTTAATTGTGGCTACAGTCCAGACACATCAGGAGGGCGGCTAGCTCTGCTGTGCTCAGAGTCTGCCCAGTGTGGTACAGAAATAGCAGTCTGCCTTCTCAGCTTATGGTTTTGAATGGTAGATTTTAGATGCAGAGGACCAGTATTCGTCTTCACTGAAAAATTAGAGTTTAGTAGATGAATTTTACACGGGACTGAGCGTTAATTTGGACCAGCTCTCTTTTCCCGAAGGAATGGTTGTCTCTTTAGAATAGTGTTTGTCAGGATTTTGTCTTGTAATGCTATGTCTTAGATACGGTAACTATTGGTATGAGGAAAAGCAAGAAGGGGTGGACAGGGCTTTTTTTGTTTATACCTCCACATCTCTGGTCATCACTGAAGGTAGTCAGGGCTGGAATATGGAAGCAGAAGCAGGTGTAGGGGCCTTGGAGGAGTGATGTTTACTGCCTTGCTCCTCGTGGCTAGCTCATCCTCCTTTCTTATAGAACCCAGAACCACAAGCCCAGGGATGGCCCCACCCACAACAGGCTGGTCCCTCCCTCAATCACAGATTAAGAAAATGCCCTCCAGGTTTGCCTGCAGCCTGATCTTTGGGAGGCATCTTCTCAACTGAGGTTCTTTCCTCTATAGCTTGTGTCAAATTGGCATTCGACTAGCTGGCACAATGTAGTAAGCCTCAACTTCCTGGTGATGCTGATAACATAAGCCCATCTCAGAGGAAACCCACACATGCAGTATTTAGAGTGGGGCTCAAGAATCAAAGACTACAACGTGGGTTTCTTTAAGCAGTTATTTCAGGGATGGCGAACAGTGCCTGCTTCCATCCTTAGAAGCCACATGAAAACGCTAAGTGGAGTAGTGCTTCAGACCACCGACAGACCTGTCAGAAAAAGAAAGGAGACAGCACTCCTGAGGATGGTGTCAAAGGTCATCTTCTGACCTCCACACCACACACATGCATTAAAAACAGAAAAGATTCAGCCTTCTGCCTGGGGCAGCCTAGACGTGTGAGCTGAGAAAACCACTCCGGTCTCCAGTACCAGAGTGGCCAGATTATTAGTATTGTTGTTTAAAATGTCAGGGGAAAGGGAGGAAAACAAACGAGTGTTCAGTTCCACACGCCCTCAGAAGATTTTCCGCAGGATGGAGATGTCTGGGGGTTTTGTGTAGTTGGTTGCTTATGATAAATCAACACTGGGCTGCCTTATGGGGACAGTGCTGTGTTCTGTTCAACTCATGGGCAATGTATGGAATCCTCTTGGGATGTGCAATGTATGGAATCCTCTTGGGATGTGTATGAGCTCCATTGGCAGCAGGAAATGGCCCTTTGATTTTAGTCAGGAAAGTGAAAGAACAGACGTGTACTTTTTCTTTAAGTCATGGTTATCATTATCTTTTAGCTATATTGCCAAAAAGATGTATGTTTCTATATGGTGACTTTGAGCGTGTTAACTACAACAAATTCACTTTTGTGGAAGAACTCATTTCCTGAAAGCAAAGATGGTTAATTAGAACCATCAGCGTCTATTCTTCCTCTACATCCCATCTATAGCCATACCCTCCCAGGCCCATGCATCACAATCAAAAGCACAAAAGAAGATGCCCATTTCCTGTGCCAGTTACAGCACTTGGGAGAGTGTGCCCTGTGACCCACTCAGTCAGCACAGTTGCGTGCTGAGGTAGAAGGGAGAGTGTGTGATGCCTTCCCCTCTTGCCCCCTGCCACCTGTGGTAGTCAGGGGATCTTGCCCCCAAACTCAGGAGAGTGGTAGCCCTAGCCCTGCCCCTTATTGGCTCTCTTGGGAGAGTAGGTCCTGTACCTTACCTGTGCAATACAGTGGCATTGGCCTTGGTGGAGAAGGCACAGGTGAGGATGGGAGGGCTGGCCCAGCCCCTCACTGGCTTGGGAGAGTGGGCCCTGCATCTTGACTGGGCAGAACAATGGAACAGGCTCTGGAGAAACAGGTGAGTGTGCCCCCAAGGACACGAGAGCCAACCTACTGCCTACAATGGTGGCTTTGGGTGCTCACCTGGAGCAGAGCTGGAGAGCTCATGCTGGTGGTTTGAATAAGGAAGAGCAGGCAGGCTGAGCAGATAAACTGCCACCAGGCCCAGAGCTTTGAATTAGCCCAACCCCAAGTCTACATCATATGTGACTGATTAGGGTGCATGGAAGACCTGGAAGAGGGTGGATATGAGAGGACAGGGAGATGAGTGAGACTGGAGTGTGTGCTGTGAGACCCCAAAGAATCAATAGAAAGGTAAAAGAAGAAGGAGAAAGAGAAGGAGAGAGAGAGAGAGGGAGGAGGAGGCAAATTGGAGGAAGAGAAGATGAAGCAGATGAGAAGGAGGAAGAAGAGGAGAAGCAGCAGCAGTAGCAGCAGCAGTCCCCACCCCCTCTCCAGGGAAGCAGCTTCATCTGGGAGACTGCAGACTGCAGTGGTTTCTTTTCCAAAGCTCACATATACACTCTAGCACTCAATTTCATATAGATTTCCTTTGGCACACAAAGGGGCATATCCCATTGGATCACCATCAGATGAAAATGCCCTAAGCTACTGGCAGGAACCTGATACGGATACCTCCTCAGAGGCTCTGCCAGAACCACACTGATATAGTTGAGGATGCTCGCAGCTAACCATCAGACTGCACATGGGGACCCTAATGAAGGAGCTAGAGAAAGGACTGAAGGAGCTGAAAGGGTTTGCAACCCCATGGGAAGAACAACAATATCAACCAACCAAAGTCTCCAAAGCTCTCAGGGTCTAAAACACCAACCAATGAGCACACATGGAGAGACCCCTGGCTCTAGTTGCCTATGCAGCAGAGGATAGCGTTCTCTGGCATCAAGGGGAGAAGAGGCCTTTGGTCCAATGAAGACGTGTTTTCTCAGTGAAGGGGAAAGCCAAGGCACTGAGGTGGAGAGGATGGTTGGGAGATGGAGCACCTTCTTGAAAGCAAGTGGAGGGGGAGGGGTATGGAGGTAGGAGAAAAGGGGATAACATTTGAAATGTTAATACAGAAAATATCCAATACAAATTTTAATTTAAAAAAAGAAGAAGAAGAAAGAAAATGCCTAAGCCATAAAAAATGCATAGGGTACACTTAATCTACCTAAGAGATGGTGCAGTGCAGGGCACGGTTGTTTCCGCTGGTGATCTGGTGGATTGCTGTTGCTTAAGTGTCCTGAGGCAACACTGGGTCCCATATCACTAGCCCAGGCCCAGATGAAAATTCAAAGTGTTAGCTTCTACTATATGTTCATGGCTCAAATAACACTGACATTCCAAAGTCAAAGTGGTTGAGTCAAGATCTGTCCGTATTTATGCTATCTGTGTATGCGAATACGTCTGTGTGCGTGCTCACCGGCTCGCTCTTCCTAACTGTACCCTCACAGTGCCCAGCTGAAATCGGATGCTCCGTGCAGGCATGCGGATGACAAGACACAGACCTCAGCCCTCCTCATTTACCTTGGCTGTTCTGCTAAGAGTAACTCTGCTGGTGAATCAGAACAGACCCTGCCTCGTTCCTTCGGAATGTCAGTTTGTTGAGATCTGGCAAAGAGAAACACACTCTCCAAAATGTGTTATCACCTTCTGAGGCATGCTTGTGTTGTCCCTGAGGGCCGAGGGGTAATTTTCCCAGGATCTTTTCGTCTGGCGTGGCTATACTGAGATGTGTTTTCCCCCAGAGGAATGTTTTTGATTGTGTCCCGGGATTCCTGTGTTTAAGTACTTTCAACTCTTTGAGGTTGTGGACCCTGTTTTGAAAATCATTGAACACTAGAAACCTTTTTACAAAAAAAAAAAAAAAAAAAAAAAAAAAAAGAAAGAAAGAAAGAAAAAGAAAAGAAAAAAGAATTCATAAATGCAGTAGTAAAATGTGCAGTTTCAGGGGTTGAAGATGCCTGTGTGAGTACCTTACTAATCTGCTTGAATAAGAAACTCCCTGTCCTGTGCACAGTAGGTGGCCACTGTCTATAGTGGGCCCTGGAACAGACTGCACAGACCTGACGTAGATCTGTCTTTGGGTATAGGTGTTTGCGAAACTCTCCAACCAGAGATGCTTTACTCCCTCTGTGCTAGTTGAAGGAGGGCCCTCAACCAAGTGTTAGCTTTCAGCAGGGTTCTTCCTGGTTGGTAGTAACTAAAATCTGGGGAAAGTGCCCTCCTGCAGTGTAAGGGTGGTGGTGGGGGGTGTCGGTGTCCATCTGTGAGTGAAGACAGTAGTAGTATCTTCCATAGTGTGGTACCTGTGTCTACGTGTGTGTTTGTGTCTTCGTGTGTGTGTGTGTGTGTGTGTGTGTGTGTGTATGTGTGTGTGTGTACACACACACACATATGCATTCAAACTCATGCTTCTGCATATGTGTGTAGGACATGTACATTCTTCTCTGTAGCTCCAGATGAGCTGGGCTTGCCTATACAGAAATGCAGTAGTCTCTGACCTGGTTCTTTCTGGGGGGCAGCTACTTTCTAAACCCTGTACTGAATTCTATGGGAAGGGAATCAGCTTACATGTATGTGCAGGCATGTACATCTTTCCATAGCTGTGGGGTTCCCTATCATTCTCTGCCTGATGTTCTTCATATAGGTCATTTCACTGGACCTGGCGCTAGGCTGGACCAGTAAACAAAGCTCCCTTACAGCATCACCCTGAAAGAGGGGGCAGTGCCTCCAGGAAGGGTCAGGAGGAGCAACCACCAGAGGCCCTACAATTAAGGACAATCTGGGAGGGGAGGAACAAGCCAAGTGACCTCTGAGGAGGTTTCCCAACAATCCAAGTTCAAGGTGATGACAAAGGTCTGGACTTGGGACCACGGGAAAGGAAACAAATTCCGGAGTCTCTTAGCAGCAGGAAATAGCAGATGGATTGGAATTAGAACTGGCTGAGTGGGCCAGTGAGCTTTAGGCCTCCGAGGGGAGGGAAACTTGAGAAGGCCTAAGTTAGGCTGGCCAGACCTGTGTGGGTTAGGCTAAGTCTGGGATGGGAACAGGGCAGTAGACAGCGAACAGGAGCCCGGTCCCGGGGATGTCGTACGGCAGCACCACTGGTACAGAGGCAACGTAAAATGTGTGAAATTGACTTAAAAGCCAAAGCACATTTGTTTATTCTCTTTTTGACATTTTAAAGACAGACCCTGCCACACATGCTATTTCTGTGGTTTGGGATCATCCTAACACCCAAAGTCATCATTGGCGATGAGCTGCATTTGTAAGCAGAGAGCAAGGAAGTGACCTCACTGCAAGGCAGGGCCAGGGCCCCCATACCATGCTTTCTCTGTACTGCCACCACTGAAATTCCCAGACTCTGGCCGGCTGCCCTGGCTGCTGACAGTTGCCACAGGTCAGCTGTTTCCTCTGGCTGCCTTTACTGCCCACCTTACTGTACTGAATAGTTCTTATCAACCTTCTTTCTAAGGGAACACACACACACACACACACACACACTCCTTTATGAAATGACATATCTCCGTTTTTACTTCCTGTCCAGCACAGACTGAGATGGTCCTAGGGTTTCCCTTGGGCTTGTCATGGTAGGGTGATGTGAATCCAGAACCTGAGCCACGCTGTTGCTAAGGAACCATGCTGTTGCTAAGGAGCCACATTGTTATACCCTGTCATTAAGTCTCCGTACCTTACAAGAATAAGTCTCTGTTTCCTGCAAGCCATGTTTTTTAACTCATGCCAAACGCGTGATCCTATGGGCAGTTTTAAACACTGCCACCCACCTCAGGTCTAACATTGACTTTAGCTCATGAATATTGAATCAATATTTAGATGGCAGCTGGTTCCTAGCGTTGGGGAATACTTCCTTAGTTGAGGGGTTATGGTACCCTGTAAGGTGTGGTTTATGGAGACATGTCTGGAGCACTTTGAGGTCTGGTGTGAGACTTTCTTCTAGCCCAGGAGCAGGATCCTGAGAGGTACTTAGAATAAAGTCCAGCCAGCAAACAGCTTGCCCCCAGCTTCCCTAAAATAGCATGTTTCATCCTCCAAAAGAATGGCCTAAGAACTGAGCAAGAAATGGGGGTTTCTTAATTATTCTAAGAAAGTGTCTCTCTTTCTTTGCTACCTTGACAAACATCTCTGCACAGGACCTGTGGATTTTTCCATCTGTTAAAGATGCAGAGGTTAGTTTGAAGGGGGTGAAGCTGGTGTCAAAGATGTCTGAGGTAAATTTTGGAACTGTAGCACTGCAGAGGCCCTTAGATGACATAAAGGCGAATCATAGAAACAACTCATACAACTGGAGACTGGTACAGAATACATCAGAAGCTGGGTAAGAGTGGAGTTGACCAATGTAGGCAGCATGGCCTTGGGGACCTGTGACACTTTAGTGTACTTAAGATATATTCTTATTCTCTGAAGTCTCCCTTGACTACTTCTAGGTTGCTACTGACTCCAATTTTATTTACTTGCATCTCTGCTTTATTTTGTAAACATCAGTTGACATAATTTACATATAAACATCTGTACCGGTGCCTACCACCACTCAGTAAATATTTAAAAATGCAACACTTTTGTGAGTTAGAAATTCAATTTACGAGCAAGAGAGTTCCACCCCCGGGTATACCCTAGTGGCCTATTTTGAGCTCCATCCTCCACCTGATGACCACAACCAGACTTTTTGACCACCTAGTGTCTTGCTATGGAAAGCAAGCTTCCTTGTGACCATTCCCAGGGCAGACAGTAGCTGCTATCATCCCCGTAGCTGCCCCTTCACTGGCCCTGTCACTGTGCCAAACTCTTTTCATTACATGACTGTTTCCTGGGCCTCTGTAGCAGTAATTCCCTTGGGTCTCCTGACATTATATTTGTGGGTTTCAGGTGATTTAGAGAGAATACTAGAAGCTTCTGCGCTTGCTGAATCCAACCATAAGCAACAAGAATGCCTTGTAGCCTATTGTCCCTGAGACTCACCCAATAGAAGCAGCAATAGGGTCTCCTTTCTGCAGAGCATTCTGCTGCCGAATGGCTGAGGAAGGCCACCTGTGAGCTCC
The DNA here is from genome assembly GCF_963924665.1 of Micromys minutus. Taxonomy (NCBI): domain Eukaryota; kingdom Metazoa; phylum Chordata; class Mammalia; order Rodentia; family Muridae; genus Micromys; species Micromys minutus. The sequence continues at coordinate 68,478,431 of NC_137972.1, forward strand.
TGGATGGAGCTGATTAGGGTGCTGTGGGATTTCCTCACACAGGCGCATTAGTGCTTTCATCCAGACCTGAAACTTTCTGACGTGGTTTCTGATTATTTCTCCATGTTCTGAGCATCACGCTGGTTCTCACAGTGAGTCCGGTGCCAGTGCTGTGCAGTAGTGAAGGCCATGAGTCCTGGTGGCCGCTTCTCTATGGGTTGTCCACTTGAGCATGGTAGACTCAAGGCACTTCTGCTTGAACTCTGGGCTACACTCTGGGTGGATCAGCTTGCCTGTGCTGCCTGTCAAAGGACCAAAGGCTGGGTGGTATAGTCATGAGCTGTTTTTTTTTTTTTTTTTTTTTTCTTCTCATAATTATAATGGTTGGGAAATCAAGTGTGATACACATGTTTTCTGGTGAGGGCTCTTTACTGGATTATAGATGGCTACCGTCTTGCCACAGCCTTTCTAGGTTTCTTATGCATGATGAGAAGGCAGGGAAGAAACAGTACGTCACCTGGTTGTCTTGTGTGTGTACCTTTGCCTTTGAGGACAGAAGTTCCATCAAGGCCCCAGTATAAAACCTTGTCTCACATTATTTGCTTGTCCAGTCTCCAAATCAAGTCATACTCACTGCTATGGCTCAACCTTTGAGTTTTATGGAATACATCTTAGTGATGCTGGTGTGGTGGTTGCCATTGAGTGTCTACTCAACTGGAACTACAGTCACCTAAGAAACAAGGCTCGGGGGATGTCTACGAAGAATAACCTATATTAGGTTAGAGATAGAAAGGCCTACCTTTGTTGGAGGCATCATCGTTATATGGGCTGGGGTGCTATAACACATTAAAAGAGATGTGAGCTGAGAACTAGCCATCTTTCTCTGCTTCTTAGCTACAGATGAAATGTCACCACTTGCCCCACCATGATCCTTCTACAATGATGTCCCCTCTATGATTGTACCCTCGACCTCTAATCCAGCAGAAGTCTTTTCTCCCTTAGGACACTTGTCAGGGCATTTTATTGTAGTGACAGAGAAAGGCACTGCCACAAATGGGCTGAATGGAACGCACATGCTTATTTCCACAGGGTGGGCCATCTTCCTTGTCAGTTTTACTGGATTGGGGGGGGGTACTTGGGGAATCAGAGACACATTTTGAGACAGTCAGATCATGAGGGTTCTGACCTAATGGGCGGGCTAATCCCCTGATGAATTATCTGGTAGCACTACGGTAGGGTGACAAAGGTACAAACTAGGACCAGTAGTCAAAAGTGAGACAAGGGGAGTGTATGTCTTTAAGAAGCCACATCTCACACTGACCTCTTCCCATAATTCCTTCCTTCTGTTCCCTGTCTACTACATGCCCCTGCAATAATAATTTTTCCAAGTATGTGGAACAAGCAGCTAAGGACTGATGTCCCTATAACTGTGAGCCAAGATATAGCTTACCTTCCTCAAGTATCTGCATCAGACATTCTGTCAGAGTGGATTCAAACACTCCCTCAAACACTTGGCCTTTCCCAGGCTCTCCCCTCACACTCTACTAGCCCTTCCTCGTGGCCTTGTCTGTAGGGCACCCTGGATTCAGTCCAAGCTGGGACATCAGGATTCTGTATGCTCAATGGGGCTTCAGGGTCAAGGAACCCTCTCCTTCCAAGTAACATTTGAATTTCTGGCCTTCTAGGTGTATCTGAGGTGTATCATTTTCCGCACCATGAAGGTATTTTATTAGGTAAACTGGTTCTTCCCGGTCTTACTTCCACCTAATACTCCAGCTTTTCCTAGATGGAGGGAAGACAGTTTAGCTTACCAGAAGAAGGGGCTGACTTACAGTGAGAAGACAGAAGGATTTGAAAACCGCTGGTGGAGACCAATAAAGTTTATTTGTAAATCATGGGACAAAAATAGGTTGTGAGTGTTTTAACACTTTCACAATTGGGCCAGGTGTGGTCAGATACATCTGTAGTGCATAGGAGTGGAAACCAGGAGGATGGTTGAGGGTAAGGCCAGAGAGCTGGAGGCAAGAAGTTCAAAGCCAGCCTGGGCAATGTCATGAGTCTTTGTCAAAGACAAAAAAAAAAAAAAAAAAAAAAAAATCCCCCACTGCTCCCTAAAACAGTTTCAAAATTTATTTGTTCGGTTAAAAATGTGCTAGCCCGAGCTGCCTTCCCAGAACCATGTTGTATTCGCACAGTGGTGTGTGCCTACGAATTTTTTTTGGGGGGGTGTTCTGTTGCTGGGGTACAGGCTTGTTAGCAGACCATGTTTCCCAAATGGCAAGTCGTTGATGGGTCCCTAGCATCTCTGATGTGCTCACATGAGCAGGGGCAGAGGTATTCTAAAACAGGACATGGAGACTCATCCTGCCCTCTGCACTCATGAGCACTGCCCACAGATGCGGACCAGAGGAGCTCCTGTGGTCCCGGGTGGATGATCAGGAATGTTTGCTTAGTAAACAGAAGCAAGGGGAGCCTCTGTTATAACAGGTGACCAAGAGGAAGGCAGGGTAAAAGGAGGATTCCTGGTGCAGCTGTGTCTCCAGCCATCAGAGAGGCCAGATATGGATTAAGGTCCCCAGGGCAAGTGTCTTTAAAAGACCTTTTGGGCCCAAGGGCTTGACTGAGGGCTTCTCAGCTCCCGAGACTTGGCAGTTCTTGCTCCAGCTAGAATCTGTGCCTGGCTTGAGGTTCATCATGAACAGAGTCAGGAAACACTTGATGAAGTGTTTGTCAGAACAAGAGCTTTTCAAGGCTCCTCCCATGCCCTGAGGTGAACCTGCCAGAGGCTGTTGTTGCTGAGTGGCCTGTTCCAGAAGCCCCTAAACACTCGAGGGGTCCTCCAGGGTCTCTAGAGAAATGTGGTGCTGACTTCTTGGGAGTCCCCTCCCTGTCTACAAAATTACCATCTTGTTTTGAGGGTGGGAAACCCATGCAGAATCTCCATGCACTTGGCTTACACTGGTTGTGATCTGTTGAATATCAACAGTTATTTATTTCTCTCCCCTAGGCCTTCTCCTGGCATGTTTTGATTTCTACAGATATAGCAACCCATTTGGGACAAACTTTTTTGCTTCCAACTTAAGAATTCCACAGGAATTTCCTCCTTACACTGACAGTTTACAGTTAGCTCATCAACCACAGCAACACTCTTGGCTTCTAGGAGCTACTGCTCTAACCCAGAGCCCTTGAGATCCCGGTTCGAAACCTGATGCACGATTTACTTCCAAAACCGAGGATCTTGGCTATGCCTAGGAAACTGAGCCAAGAGCACGTGTCCTCAGCTGCAATATTATGATCAGATTAGCTATAGAGAACAAGTTCTTGCACACATGACCTACTCTGACCTGTATCTAAAAACTCGCTGTGACGGAGCAGTGGCTCATGCAGTGTTGGGACACACCTGCCAGCTCAGTTCACCTGCGGGGCTGCTGCTGGGGCTATACATGTGCGCATTAAACCACAAAGCAAAGTAGGGCCTGGAACCTTCCATGGAGAATGTGTCAGCACACTTACGTTTGGCTCAGCTGATGAAACATCAGGTGATCCCCTTCCACTCTCCAAATCTTCCCATTCCCAGACACTCTCCTGTTGCAGAAAATAGGACTTTTATACCTCTGCTAACTTGTGTGTGTGTGTGTGTGTGTGTGTGTGTGTGTGTGTGTGTGTGTGTGTTTTAACCATTCTGTCTATGAGAATTTTTTTTAACCATTCTGTCTGAGAAGCCACTGCCTACCCCCAGGCCAGGAGATCTCCTTTCTTACTTTCTGATGGCTCTCTAATTCTGCTGCTTTTGTTTTTTGTGCTTCGTTCATTACAGTTTGTGTTTTGTGTGTGGTGTGAGGTAGGGTTTCACCTTCATTCTCTGTGTGGCTAGCTAGCTGTCCAGCACCATTTGCTGACAGGGAACTACTTTACTAATTGAATGAGTTTACTGCCCTTGTCAACAGTCCACACACCCTAGTGTGTGGGTTCATTCTTTTTGGACTTCGAGTCTCAGTCTCACGATCTGTGTGTCTGTCTCATGCCACTACCACACTGTGGTTATATTGAGGCTCAAAATTAGAACCATTGAACCATTCGTGGTATACTTTTTAAAGCTTTAGCCTGTCCATGTACTCTTCCGTCTAACATTGTGTGGGCTACAGCATTTCTCAGCTCCCCTGGGTTCTTCCCTGTCCGTGGGTGTAAAGTGTGGGTATTTTTGTTGGCTGTGGCATTGACTGTTGAGAAAAAAGTCCAGTGGCCTCTGGGGCCATTGCTCCTATGTTCTGCACAGTATAGAAATAAAGACCTTGGCTAACTCATCCTACATGGCCAGCCCTAAGAGACTGAGAGAGATGAGGGCAAACAGAGCATATCTTGGTTGGGGGTGGCTAGGGTAAGGCAAAGGCTTGGGGAGCAATCCACTGTGCCCCAAGAGACAGATGCCTCAAGGTGGGACAAAAAGTCATGGAACAGCAGGCGTGGAACACAGAGCTTCTGAATCCCAGACAGAGGGATCTCTACCTGGGCACTTCTCTTGCCAGCCAGAGCCTCGCCATAAATGGTGCCGTCTGGTTTGTTTTGTTTTGTTTAGATTCTGTGCTCCCAAATGGGACTCTTGGGTGCCTCTGGAGACCAGTGACTCACGATGCTATGATATACTGTGTACTGAGTGAATCCTGGTGAATTCCCTGATTTCAGAAACCAGACCTAGAGGATATGACCCAAGTGGGTCAGGAATTTGGAGAGAAAATTCGAGACGGGGTGGTGCTGAGGTGAATGTAGCACTTCTTTATTGCAGCGGATAAACAGTTTGTTTTGCCCAACCTGGGGTTCTTTGTTTGTTTCTGGGTTTGGTTTTTGTTTTAGGGTACTCTGACTTCATTTTGCCACTTGCTCCGATGTATTTGCAGCTCAGTCACTCGACATGTGCAGAGCAGTGACAACTATGAGTCACCGGACAGGCACATTCCCGGCTGAGGTTGAACAAGGCCACGCTCTGCCTTTCTGTTTCAACTCTCAGACCATAACAAGTGCCCTTTTCAGTGTACTTGGTGCCACATGTTTAGCATTTTTGTGCACTCCCCCACCCCCCACTTTGTGATTTCACTGTTTCAAATGGCTTCCAAGTCTGATGCTCAAGGGCAGTGTTCCTAAGAGCAAGATGCCAGAATGTGCCTTATAGAACCTTGTGGAGAAAATACTGAGGGAAGAAGAAGAGCTAAGTATTCCTGTTCAAGCATGAATTACGTGTGTGTGGGTTTAATGTGAACGAGTCAACAATAGATAATAAATAAGGTATCTTTGCCCTGGAATGTAACTATAGATTGATATGACCAAAGACACATAAAACTAATTCTGCAATTTTACCCAAGTGCAGCATAGGTATTTGTAATTCAGTGGTCATAGCATTTTTTTAGAATCAACTGACTTATGATATGGCCCTGGCTTGAGTCCTAGCCACACACGCACACACACATACCCCCACACCCACACATGCGCATTATTTAGAATGTATATATGACCTGCCTACCATTATGAATGAGAATCAACAGTGCCTATTTCTCATTTGCCACCTTAAATGTGACCCCACCCCCAAGCTCGTTTGCACCCATTCACGTTGTTTGAAGCTCTACCAGATTACACAGTTTGTCAACAGGCATGGCCATGACACATGTTTGTCAACAGGACACATTCGACGCTGACAGAAATGTCCAATGAGTGGATACTAATCAGCCTCTTGTCACGATAGTCTGAGGGCTCAGTGGTGAGTGTTGATGTTGGCACCCTGTGCAGCAGGCGAAGAAAACCCAACTGTCAGCTCAAAGGTGGAGGAGCCCCGTGCATCCGACTAATGCACTACAAGGCCAACAGCTGCAGACACTTTACACACCGTGATTTACTGGAGAAACTGGGTTTACACTGTTGTGTGGTGTTTGCTCTGTGACTCTAGAGCAGATGGAATAGATAGCCCTGAGTTTATGAATTATAAATGTACATGCAGCTTTGTCCTGGGGTGGGATGGGGGGTACAGTTAAGCCTCTTCACTCCATTTCCTCTCCAATCCCGTGATCCTACAGAGAGGAGGGAGGGCCTGTGTGTGGTTAGCGTGACTACGGAATCGGGGTGGGGGCTCCGGTGGTCATTGTCAGCTTCTCTGAAGGAATGGATTAAATATCCCCGGCATCAAAAGAGTTCGTATGGCCCTCTATTCCTACACTCAGCTCTTGAGGTTTCGAACTGTGATTATTCCTGTTTATCCCAGGGTTCCTACAGAGGTGGAATGGACTCCTGGTTGGCTCACATGCAGTTCCGTGTTCAGTCGAGCTGACTGGGAACTTCCGGTAACGTTTGCTTCCTGCAGAGCTGTACATCTGGGGCTGAAACCCAGTGGCTCTGATTTTTGTTTCTGTCTCCCTCCTCTGCCTTGTCAGCTGGAATAAATGGAATACATAACTAAGTTAATGGTATGGCGTTTGAGTCCTACATAAGAGCTCCGTTCGGCCTCTTCTCATTCACGTTCTCATGTCTGTATTTTATAGCAAGTTGTAGCATGTGCGTGCATGCTATGAGGTCAGAGGACAGCTTGTGGCAGTTGGTCCTCTCTCCTCACTATGTGGGCTCCAGGGATCAAACTCAAGCCTCTAGCTTTAGAGTGAACCACTTTTACCTCCTGATCTAGCTCAACGGCCCATTGTATCACTTGATATAGCGAAAAGGGAAAAAGTTTTAAAAGGTCTCTAATCCCTTTACCACATCCCAGTATCACTGGAATCTTCTTAACTTTAGGCTTAAGCGCATTCTGGCTTAAACAACAGAAGCCGTTGTTCTATCCCTCCTTCTTCATTCTGTGAGCACACACTATGATGAAAATACCCTCAGCCCGACTGTATTCGTTGCAGTCTGTTAGCCAAGCTTTGGGGGAAGTGCCAGCTTCCCGTGGAGGTGTCAGAGGCAGAACGCCCTTCATTTCTCTCCAGCTCCAACATCAGTAGTCAATCTTGACTGTTAGCTTTATTAGACGGAGATAAAACAAGGCGATTACTCACTCCCATCTCTTGCGTGAGTCTGCCAGAGCATGTCGAGAGAGGTCTAGACCACGGTGGTTCTATCCAAACCAATGGCTCACTCATCCAGATCGAAAACCACGGAGGGGTGGTGGGACGGTGGAAGACAAGTCCTGGTTGGAGGGGGCAGGTGACTGGGAAAGCACCTCGGAATGGAGCCCTCTTGCCTGGATCTCTGCCTGTCTCTGCTCTGCTCCCCAACTTCTGTAAGCTTTCTGCTCCACCGTGCCAGTCTGCCGTTGTTGAGCATGCAGCCCCACCGCCGTCACACACAAGAGAATCTAGGCAGCCATGGGATAAAGGCTCTCAGAACTGTGAGCCCAAACTGGTCCAGCCAAAACCTGCCCTTTTGGGTGTTTCTCTCTGGTGCTTGTCACAGTGAGGAGAGTCTGACTAACCTTAGCACTGATCGAATGAACAGCTGACTACGGAGCCTCTGTTTGCCCACTCCAAAAAAAAAAAAAAAGTTTTCTTTCATTGGGATGGATCAGACCGCTTTGTTCTTGGAGGGACGCTGCTGGGAAATGGCAGTTTCCTATCTGCTTTGTGTCTTTGTGTCCCAAGGAGCTGTGCAAGCATGCAGGACTAGTGTTTTAAAAATGCCATGATTTCTTTTGTGGAAATTTTTAAATCATGGAAGTGTGAAGCCACCAGGAGTACCAGGGTGGGACATAAGAAACCTTGCTGGCGGGGAATTGTACCTGAAGGGACTCAGTAGCAGGGAGTTAACAGAACAGATGCCACAGAGCTTTTTTTGTTGTTTTGGTTTGGTTTGGTTTGGTTTGGTTTGGTTTGGTTTTGGATTTTAAATACACTGAGGAGGAGAAAGGTAGTTTTCCCAGATTTTCTGATAAGCACCTGCATGGACTTGGGTGGCCTCTTCCGGTGTGGTGCTTTCTAGAGCCTGAGGCAATTGAGTTTTGTGTTAAGTTACTTTTGTACTCTGGGGAGAATCCCCAAGAGAAGTGAAGTTTATTTTGGCCGTGGCTGAAGAGGTGGCAGAAGATACCTGTCAGCCCCACCATTCTTAGGCCCTTTGTGCTAGTGCTGGATGCCATGGTTGGAGTTGCACAGCAGAGGAAGAGGCTCCCAAGGTGGCCAGCGTGTGAAAAAGGAGGAGACTGAGCCCTACTATCCCCTTCAGGTGTGTGTCCCCAAAGACCTAGAGACCTCCCACCTAGGCACCTCAGCACCGCCCCAAAATGCCACCCCAGTGACCTCCACCACTAGGCATTTAGGAAACTCTCCATGAGACTAGACCAGGGAATCCCTGGTCTCCAACATTCCTGCCCTAAGTGGTTGTTTCTTTCCATGAAGCCCTGAACACTAGTGGCTGTTTTCCACAGAAGCACCAAGGCTTAATTACCATTTATTTACCCACTAGGTCCTTTGTTTATGGCAACCTGGGATTTTCTCCAGTCTTTGTTTACACACACACACACACACACACACACACACACACACACACACACACACACGAAGCATTTCAATGCCCTCGCTCCTAACCTTACGCAGCTCTTTGTGTTTTGTGACCAAGGATTGTTTTCTTTTATGTGTTTTCTTTTTCTGGGTTTTATCACCAGGCTGGTAATGATTGCAATCAATCATTAGAAGCAATGGCCCTTAATCCACCCGTGTACGAGAGGATTCTTAAAAATAAACTGACGCTTTGTTTTCTAGTTGTTTTTCTTTCTTTCTTTTTTTTAATCCAAGCATCTGCACCTTGGAAAATTATTGGAAGGCTCTTGTCTGGCTGCTGCTTATAGTGCTCCATGCTATCCTTAGAGTGGGAGGTCCAGTCTGCCAGCTCAGAGCACAGCGGGATGCCGGGACCCAGGAAAGTATTTGTGTGGTATTTAAGGTCTGCTGGTTCAGCAGCAGAGCCCACAGCAGGCATGCTCAGGACAGCAAGCTCAGCACATCTGGCCGTATTATGCCTCTCTTCTCTCTCACCACATGACTGCCTTAGAATGGATGCTTCTGACTGCCTATAGTTGGCTCATTGACCCAGAATGGCTGTGACCTTTGTTGGCAGCACTGCAGTGCGTGTCTTTGTGTGTGTGTGTCCCATACACAGACCATCAGAACTGAGTAACGACATCTCATCTACCTACTGATAGACTGTCAGCAGCAACCCACAAAGCGTTTTAAAACAGAACCAAAGTAATGCCCTTGAAGGCAACAGACAGCCAGATTGCATGCTTTCTGTATGTTTACTTTCACCCTATTGTCTGCACTGCTAGGTTGCTAAATCCACATGCATAGAATGAGTCTTCAGACCAAAATCGAATTTAATTTATTTCTTTGCTGCTGCTGCTGCTGCTGCTGCTGCTGCTGCAGCATTTGAATTCTGCAGCCTTGGCCAAACGCATTGCACATTTGCAGAGAAAAATAGACCTGCGGTACAGTGCAGCTGCTCACCGTGTGGGATGTGGACTATGTTAGCCCCGGAACTGAATCTCTCTGCAAAGCCTGCATGTCAGCTTCCTCTGTGCCTCATGGAAGGTACTCAAAAGGAGGGAATGACCTGTGTGTTATCAGCTTGATAACATTTTCCTTTGTGGTGCTGGGGACCAAACCCAGGCCCTCGCATTGCTCAGTAAACACTTTTCCTCTAAGCTGTACTGAAAGCCCTCATTTTCTTTCTCATGGGGTCCTCGGGCATCGTTTCCAGTCTTGCTCTGAAGAGGGAAGGTAAGTATGACCATGAATATCAAATGACAGGAAGCACAGTGGAGCCCAGAGCTAGCTTCATACTAAGGAGATGAGGTTATTTTACATAGGGAGTCATTTTTAATGAGATGGTTTCCCCCCAGATGGTCCTCTCTATTCTCTGTTAGCTCCGTTTTTCCTGGGTCCGTTCAGGAAAATTAGTGAGGGCGTCCTGAGCTCTAACTGGATGGAGCTTAGCAGGCACGGCGGATAGCAGGCATGGTGGATAGCAGGCATGGCGGATAGTAGGCATGGCGGATAGTAAGTATGCAGGCATCCCTTCCCATAGTGATCCCAGCGTGTGGCTGAGCCTGAAAGTACAGAGCTTCATCGCAAGGCCTTTGTGAAGGGCAGCCTGCACTGGGGTGACCAACCACTGGTAGGGGAGGGCAGAGGGTAGGGGCCCAGAGACCTAGCTGCCACTAGCCCTGAGGTGACTGGATTGTACAGGATGGACATTCTGGGAACAGAGCTAACAGAAGTACAGACAGATACTGTGAGGGCAGGAAGCCTGGAGCCAGCCTGCTGAAGTGGGGCTTTCTTTCCCTGCTCCGTGGCTGAACACAATAGTCCCGTTCTCCTCAGCCATCTGTGCCGTTCACACACATCCCTGACCACTGAGCCTTCCTCTTAGAGAAACCCCGGGCCCGTCTCCAGGTCTCCAGCATTTGGCTTCCTGATACACATACCGACCCTCCACACGCTGCCTCTTGAACACACCTTTGCCCTGTGCTGCCTTTGTCCCTGAGGGTCAGGACACAGAGGGAGGCAAAAGTAGAAAACATGAGGATGTCCTACTCAAGGACAAGGAAGCACAAGAGAGACACCCTCCTTGAATTTTGCGCACTGCTCACCTTGCTTTGCTGGTCCCACTCTGAGCCCTGAATGCCAAAGCAGGTGACCTTGGGAAGCGCTTCTTCCCTTTCTGAACTTGGTTTGGGTTGCCCCTCTTCTCAGTGCTGAGAATGCAATTCAGTGCTTTGGAGAAGCCACACAGCACACTATGACCCATGTCAAGGCTTACTAGATGCTTTCTTTGGTCACTCTCATTATTACTGGATAAATACAAAGCACCCCATACGAGCCAGTCTCAGGGGATCTGCCTGCAGGACCAGCCTGGTAAGACAGCCGTGTCCCCATTTGCACCTTTCCAGACTGCGAGTGATTCTGACTGTGTGCACTTTCCTGGCAGTCGGGGCATTCTGAAGAGGATGTATTTTGTCTCCGCTGCAGGAATTGCTTACTTAGGAGGCGTGTGCAGTGCTAAGAGGAAATGTGTGCTCGCCGAAGACAATGGTCTCAATTTGGCCTTTACCATCGCCCATGAGCTGGGCCACAAGTAAGTATCAGACTTCAATGTTCTTTCCTTCTCCAAACCTACATCCCATGTGATTTGTGCCTTTACTGTTTCTAGAATTAAAAGGCCCATCCACAGACCCACTCCTGGGTGTGGAAATGTTAATCTGAGGTTTATTTACTCTTGAAGCCCGCATTGAGGTCTTCCTGGGTGAGTCAGTTGTACGTCTTATTCCAGCTTAGCGTCATCTGCTAGTGCACTCTAAGGACGCCATTCAAAACAGTTGGATTTCACCTTGAACTATTTGCTCTTCATTTGCTTTTAGTCGCTTCAGGAGCCCCACTTTCTGAATGTAGAACACGGTGTATCAGTTTGGAAAGAATTGGCAGCAACTGCCTTGGTACATGCAAAGTCTTGCCTTTCAAATGAAATAACCCCAAAGCCCTAGAGCCCAAAGGTGCCTCCTCTAGGAGACTCTGGGGTAGCCTCCTCCATTTTCAGAGGAGGAAACTGGATGTTAGGGGGTTGTAATCACCTGCAGGAAGTCTCAAGGGCAGATAGCCAGTCTAGTCTACAAATGTGGCCTCAACGTTTACCCTTTCTGCTAGAAAGGATGTCTGCTTTATGTTTCTCTGAAGGGGGAAACTGTGATATGACTGTGTAAGAACTTAAAAAAAAATTAAATTGAGGAAACCTGAGCACAAAGAACAGTGGGAAAATTTATATTGAATTGTATAGAACATAGTTCCAGGGAAATGGCCATAAAGTTTTTCTAATGACCTCCACAGGAAGGGGCCTGGGACCTTAACTGTTATGGCCAGTTGTTGGAAGAATAAAGCCAGTGTATATAAAGAGTTGAAAAGCAGTTGTTTTCCTGAAGCCATAGTGATGTCTTAGGCCTTTTTCCCCCCTCTTTTGTTCTGTTTATCTGGTGCCATTTGTAGGAGGTTTAACAGTTGGCTCCTGGGGACTTGGTGGATACCATGATGTGGGCACAAAGAGGAAGAACAGACAAAGAGGATGTTGTGCGTATAGCATGAGGAATATGGTATTTATGGACCTGATGTGATGAAGCTAGCCAAGCTCGGCTCTGATGTCCTCACTTCTTCATGCTCTGGTTGCTTCCTGACTGTTAGTGACAACACTTGGCCCACAATGGGTTTTTCCCCCTTTCATTGCATTTATAACACTGCTTTCCAGTGGTTAAAACTCAGTACCCAAGTGACTCGACAGGGGTAGGAGTGAGCAGAGATCACCATGGCCTTGGCTGGCATCCTCTGACTATTAGAGAGCCAGTCTATCCCAGTGCCTGGATGTTAGTCAGCTGTGGAATAGCCGTAAGACTACAGAGCTTGCAGGGACAGCGAGGAGCATCTGGGTTGTTTTAAATCTGGCAACAGTCAAGTCAATACGATGATCTGAAGGAGCCAGAGCTGGGAAGGCTCAGTGAAAGAGGAGCGCTTGCCACTCAAGGAAGATCCCAGGTAAAGCCAGGCGAGGTAGCAGGTTCATAATCCCTGTTATAAACAAAATGTCCTCTGGTAGTAAGACGGACAGGTGGAATCAGCAGAATTCCCAGAAGCTCACAGGCCAACTAGACTAGAGTACACAGCAGTGAACAAGACACCATAACCAACACCTGGGCTATCTGAGTATGCGTGCACACACACACACACACACACACACACACACACACACACACACACAGGGTGGGTAGTGGCTGGAAAGGACCCTTTAGCTATAGTCTGTATGTAGTTTCTTGGAGAATTCTTTGTAGCCTGCTACTAAACTCTAGTTACCTACATAAAGTAACACTATGGTGAATCAAAGCCAATAAACTACTGGGCAGTAGTTAAAAGCCTGTGTCATTCTTTGCAGAGGACCTGGGTTCGATTTTTAGCATTCACATCTCTCTGCTCATCACCACCTGTCACTATAGTTATAGGAGATCTGATGTCCTCTGGCCTCTACAGACGCCTATAGGAATGTGACATACAGAAACTCACACAGGCACATAGACATACACATAAATGAAAAATGACGACGGGGGAAAAAAAAGATGATTTGAACCACTGGTGTATGAATTCCAGTGTCCCGTGGCAGTATCCAGCACCGTGGTCTATACCGGGGGTGCTGTTTGCACGCACTTTGGAACACACACATGCTGCATGAAGGTATTGCTTCTTGAGTGTGAAAACACAGAGGGCTTTTCTTCTTGATAACCTGTGGGGTCAAACACTGGCTGCTTAGCACAGGAAGTCCACAGAGAGGAATGGCTAAACACAAGCACACTTCAGTACCCCTTTAGCTACAGTCTGTGTGCAGTTTCTTGGAGAATTCTTTATAGCTCGGTACTAAACTCTAATTACCCACAAAAACAAACACTATTGTGAATGAAAGCCAATAAACCCTGCCAGGGTTTGCCCCCCACCCCCAGCCTAGTGATTACAGTTTTCCCAAGGAAGTCTGTTGTCTGAGTGGCGTCACTGTTGGGCAGTGGCACCCTCCTCACCTCAACCCCCACTTGCCAAGCCACATAATCCTTCTCTGTCCACTCTGGTCATGCTGGGGTCTGAAGTCTACTCAGGTCATGCTACTCTGGTGGGGGCTGTGGGTGGGCCATGTGGCCTGCTTAGAAAAGGGAAGACCTGCACTCTCAGCAAAGCCGAAGACCAAACTGCTTCAGGGATGTAAAACCCCAACATGGATCATGTTCTGGATGGAGTGGGCAGTCCAACTCTGCAGCCTCTCACTTATGTGAGGGATCCCTGGGGCACATATTCCATAGTCCCTGCTAACAGTTCTGATAGGGGAGGCTTCCATTGGATGGTTTCAGTCTTTATGCCTGGGTGTCAGTGGCTCGGTTCCTTACTAGTATATCTCCTGTGAGAAGCCCTGTGAGCAGCTGCCCTCCGATCACATTGTCCACTCTCATTTTTAACTAGCGAACCAGCTGACTTGATAATTTGATACCTGTTTGATTTTAAGAAAACAAAAAGCTCAGTGGGGCAGATTTGGGGGTTCTTTTCAACATTCAGGAACTGTGCTTCCTCCTTATTCACTTACCTTTTTTAAAAAAATTTACATATATGAGTGTTTTGCAGTCCCCGCCTGTGTGTGTGTGTGTGTGTATGTGTGTGTGTGTATGTGTGTGTGTGTATGTGTGTGTATGTGTGTGTGTGTGTGTATGTGTGTGTGTGTGTGTGTATGTGTGTGTGTGTATGTGTGTGTATGTGTGTGTGTGTGTGTGTATGTGTGTGTGTGTGTGTATGTGTGTGTGTGTGTATGTGTGTGTGTGTATGTGTGTGTGTGTGTGTGTATGTGTGTGTGTGTGTGTGTATGTGTGTGTGTGTATGTGTGTGTGTGTGTGTGTGTGTGTGCGCACCCATATGGTTGACTGGTATCTAAGGAGGTCAGAAGAGGGTATCCAATCTCCTGGAACTGGAATTACTGCAGACAGCTGTGAGCTGAAAGGTGGATTCTGGGTCTTGAGCCTGAATCCTCCAGAGGAGCCGCAGGTGCTTTGAACCCCTGAACCACCTCTTCAGCCGAGCACAGATTTATCTTAACTAACCAAAAGTTGATGTATCTGGTACCGTAAAAGGCTCTAACTTAATGTCCAATCACAAGTGCCCTCAGTTGCAAATTAAATAGACAAGCCTTGTATCAGCAATGTCAATAATTCACAAAGGACACAAATTGTTAACACAGTAATGATGATGTTTAAGGTTAAATCAGAACTCATTTGCTGACCATGTACTTTATGCTGGGTGCTGTGTTAGATGCTTCACATCTGTTAAGTGAGTGAGTGAGTCTAGTGGGGTAGATACTGTTTAGCTGTTTAGAACCAGAAGATTGGAAAATAATTTTTTTTTTTTTTGTTATCTGAGGATGTTATACAAGAACATAATGTGTTGAAATCTACCACCCCCTCCCTTTCAATTTCTTCTCTGTGTGCCCCACTATTATCAACTCCCAATTCTCACTCTCCCTCCTTCCCTCCCTCCCCCCACCCCACCCCCCTCTCTCATCTCTCTTAAACCAATTGCATCTGCTTTATGCTGCCAGTGTGTGTATGAACCACAGTGGAAGGTGAGTAGCCTCTTAGGAACCACATCCCTAAAGAAAACTGACTTACTCCCAGTAGCCATCAGCTGCCCACAGTTCCCCCAGCTGGGGCTGGGGCTTTGTGACCGTCTCCCTCATGCATGCTGGAACTTAGTCTGGTCCGATCTGGTGCATGTCTTGTGCTGACAGGGACAGCTTCTGTGGGTTCATGTGTGTGCAGCTGCCCGGCTGGTGTCTAGAAAGTACTGTGCTTTGTAGTCAGCCACTGCTTCTGACTTACAACCTTTCCAATCCCTTTTCTGGGATGATCCTTGAGCCTTGGGGAAACAGGGTATGACATAGATCATCCTGTTTATGGCTGTGTTCTCGGTGGTCTCCTTTTCTATAGAAGTTGACCAGTTGTGTGTGGGTCTCCATGTTAATCATCACCTACTACCAAAAAAAAAATGCATCTTCTCCAAAGAGGGTTGAGAGCTGCTCTATCTATGGGTATAATGATAAGTACTTAGAAGGCACTTTAATACCGTGTCCACAAAAGAATAGTCATGGGTTCTCCCAGAGGACATATGACCTACCCAGCCGTGGGCTCTTAGCCCCATGACAGTCATGGCTTCAATTTTGTGGAGCAGGCTCTAAATTCAGTCAGAAGGTGATTGATTGGTCACTTGTAGCACTGATTTTTTTTTTAATATGTATGGTCTCAGGATGGAGAGGTGACTCAGCAATTAAGATACTTGCTTTAGTTCAGTCTCCAGAACACGTGACAGGCAGCTCACAAGTACCCGTAACATCAGTTCTGGAGAATGATACTTTCTTATGACTTCTTATGACTTCTTTGGGTTCCTGTGCATGCATATGTGTGTACATCTCTCCCTCCACCCCAATCTCTCTCTCTCTCTCTCTCTCTCTCTCTCTCTCTCTCTCTCTCTCTCTCTCTCTCTCTCTCTCTTTCTCTCTCTCTCTCTTTCTCTCTCTCTCTCTCTCTCTCTCTCTCTCTCTCTCGTGTGTGTGTGTGTGTGTGTGTGTGTGTGTGTTTGTGTGTGTGTGTGTGTAGATAGACTGTATGTCAGAGTTGAAGCTGTAGGATAAAATGACTGTATGGGAATTGGTGTGAGCCCCTTACATTTGAGAGGTCATGCCGAATGTGGCAGGAGGTCTAGGGGAAACTTGTGGTTGATGAGAGCTTGTACCTGGTGCAGGAGGAGGCTGGAAATACACCATAGAGAGTTGATATTCTAGGTTCAGGGAAACCCAGAACCTGTGCATGCAGCGTGCATGCATGTGGAATGTGTCATGCAGACCATGGAGCATGATTTTCACTGGGTAAGGTAGAGTGATCTTAGGCATTGTCTAAAGATAGAGCCCTTTAGGTAGGCTGGTGGGAGATGAAAAGCCCATCTTGTGAATGTCCATTTGGGAATAAAATGTATGTGTAGGAATAACGATTTACCTCTGCAGAAAATAGTCTTTATTGAATGTGGGAGACTTGATAGATAGGCCTCAGCTGAATTGGGATTTGTCTATCTGGCTATCCAGTCCACACTCTGCATGTTTGGAAATACAAGGGAACTGCAGAAAGTCCTCTCAGATAACCCAAATGCCACTTGTGAAGCCGGCCTCGTTTCCGATTCTCAGGATGAATGTTTCCTTGTCCTCATTGGGTTGGTTGGTTGGTTTGGTTTGGGGTTTTTTGTTTGTTTTTTGTTTTGTTTTGTTTTTGCATCTCCCTACCTTTCCAGAGAACATGTTTCTCCCTATTCTGAAGATTACACCTCCCCTGGTCTATGATACCCCACCACCAAATAAGCTGCCCTCATAGAAGCTTGGGCCCTGGCTTAGCAGACATCTGAGCAGTGTTCTGCGTCGGTATACATAGATATACCAGTGGCCCTGCTTCACTACAGGTCAGCTATGCTGAGGAGAAGTCTTACCAAAGCTCTTCACCACATCCTAGGAGAGATCCACAGGAAACACAGTACCACACAGGGTCCACTGATGCTCCTTCTAGCACCAGCTACCTTCTTACTTCTGTATCTTGCTCCCACACCCGTATCATCCTGAGGTGCCTTCCAAATTGAGCCACAGTAGTACTGAAAGCTGTTTTGCCCTCCCAGACCCTGTCCCCTTGGCCACTCCGAGGAGCCATGCTGTTGTCAGGTTCATTGTCCATATCTTCAACTGTCACCTCCTAGGACACCTTTGTTAAGTGTCCAGGGTAGAGCCTAAAATAACCTGTGATGGAAAGTGTGGGACTGGCAGAGGTGTAACTATAGAAACATGGAGGGGCGCCACCTCATGTCAAATGCACTGATGCAGAATTCTGTTTGGTCATCTAGTTGTCGTGTAAGCTCCCATAGGCACTCAAACACTGTACGTGGATACAGTCAAACCACCTGTACACCCTGAAGGCACAGATTCATGCAACACCCTGGGGTCATCTCCCTTCTTATACAAACCTTGACCTAGGGTGTGTAAGGAAGCTTGAACAGACCCACAGACACCACATGGGCTTGGATGTAACAAGACCCATGGCTTTAGAAGTTCGCGTGGCATCTCAGAACCGGAACCTCTTTACTCTGCGTGTTTCCTGCCAGCATGTGACATTACAGAGGTGAGCTGAGGACAGCAGGTGTCAGGAGACTATGAGGCTGACCATACATGTGTATTCAAGGACTTCTCGACTGTTGTGCTACTCAAAACATGAGCCATTCAATCCCTGGGACACGCAGCCGAGGGGAAGTAGGTGGAAGCATGTCTGGAGCAGAGGGGAGAGGTAGGGGAGAGGTGGGTGGGGAAATGTTCTCATAACTGGAGTCGACACAGTTCAAATGAGAAGGAATTGTCTTGGCCCCAGAACAGGAAGGAAAGCAAACCGTAATCCAGATGTGGGAGGCGTGGAAGCTCGTCTGTAATTTGTATTAAGGAAGAACTGGCTGGTACAACGTGAGGAATGCTGAGGGGATACAGGATAGTTCTGGACTGGCAGGTGGCCTACTAGCATCCTGTGCAGTGTGCCTGGCTTGTGTGCTGTTCCTAGGGGGTGCTGGGTATTGCACGCCTGTCAGATGGGGCAGCTTTCTAAGAGGGCAATACAGAGACTTTCTTGAAATGTCACAATTGTTTAGACAGCTTGTGTATGTTGGGAGGCACTTTTATTCTAGATAAAATTAGGACAGTTGGTACACTCAGAGCCTGGTCTTGAGGACCAATAAGGGAGACATTCTCTCCTAATAAAAGCGTGGTGTCCTGGGTCTAGTTGTGGCATAGGCTTTTCTGGAAGGTTTTTCACTGGTCCTCTGACCTCATCTCCATCTCCTTGTCAGTTTCTATAGTCCCTGGAAGGCTATTGTTTCATCCTTCCTTACTAAAGGTTCATCATGGTGGTAGCTACCTACAAGGGCTTAGGTTTCTCTAGGAAGGGGTCTCAGAGAGATGTGGGGGTATGGTTTCCTTTTCCTTCCCCTCTTCCTTCATCAAAATCAAAAGTCAGTACCTAGCATTTGTTGTTGGATGTGACTTTGTTATGCAAATTCAGAGAGGTACACGGGCATGCTGCCCTCCTTTCATGTTTTGTATTTTCATGATGTACTTGTGTCCGTATTTCAAAATTTTCTACTTAAAAATCTCAGAGCTTGCTGCATAAATCATCTGGCCCTGACTCCAATAGCATCTCAGCAGAGACAGAATGCAGTAATGGCTAGAGGAGTCTCAGCAGAGCCGACCCGGAAACGTTGCCCACATTTCTTCTTTCCCCTCTCCCACTCCTCCAAGAGTCCCTGTATCCATCTCATGATGGGAACTTTGAGTGGAACTGCTGCTGTGAGCATCAAGGATATTCGGACAAGTGCTCTTTCTGTCCCACCCCCACCCGCACCCCACCCCCACACTCTCCCCAGCTCTATTTTTCCTCATCCAGCATTCAGGACTGCGGAGACACCACACCCCTTCCTTTGCCATCTCAGCATGCAACTTAGAGGCCTGTATGAGGAGAAGACACTTCAAGTCTCTGGGAAACCCAGAGTCTCATCCTTGAAAGGACCTTAACTCCAGCATTCCTCAGTGTGCCCAGGCCAAGCTTGACACCTTACTGCAGACAGATGGACAAACCACTAGAAAACTACTCTAGAAGCTCATCCTTGAACCTGCCAGTGCAGTGCCATCGGCATGCTGAGCAGTGTGACCAGTAGCTACGACATAGATGTCACCCTCTATGGTAGAAAATGCAGCTGCAAAGAGGCGCCTCTGCCCCAGAGCATCAGTCCTGCAATAAAGCCTCAAGTGCCTCTATGTTGGTACCCAGTTTTTACCCCAAGAATGATGTCTGGCTAATTATCTGCTGATGGCCATGCCCAAAAACGAAGTCATCCAAGATGGTGGTGTGCAGATGGGAAGACAGTGGAGTTTGGCTGACGAGCCTCGTCTGAAATCCCCCCAGGGCTCCCTTCCACTAAAGACCCTGCCAGGAGTTAGATGAGATCCAATTAGATTGCCGAGGCTTCTGGCAGCTTCAGCTGAGTGGTTTTTCTCATGGTTTTTGGAGCTAGAAGGGGCTTCTGAAGTCATCTTAGCCTCATCTTCTGGGTGGCAAGGCCGTTTCCTTCCCACAGCTACAAGCAGCTAAGTGGAGACCTGGGCCAGAGCCTGTGGCCGCAGCACAGTGTGTTTTCGACATAGGGACAGAAGCCGGACTACAGCACTGTAAAATTTCTCCCCTTGTCATTATATATCCACTTGCCTTTACATAAACCAGCAGTTCTCCACCTTTGGGTCGCAACCCCTCTGGAGTTACATGTCAGACACTCTGCATGTCAGATATTTACTTTGTGATTACTAACAGTAGCAAAACTATGGTTATGACGTAGCAATGGAATAATTTTATGGTTGGGGATGACCACAGCACGAGGAGCTAGCTCCATTAAAGAGTCACAGCTTCAGGAAGGTTGAGAACCCCTAACTTAAGGTCGCTCTCCCACATGGCTAGTCTTTTAGAATCCGTGGAATAGGTGTAACCTATCTGTCAAAAGGGTTATACCCTTTCTCCCAACTAAATTCCTCATGCATCAAGTCCCTACTACTAGCGGAAAAGTTTAAACCAAATACCCATAGAAACCTGCAGATGGTAAGCCCTCAGAGATGTTGGCAGCAGCCTGTGCATTGGTATACTGAGAAAGGACCCTTTTAGCCTTTTCTGTCTGGTGTACATAGGGCATATTTGCACCTTGCATGTAGCTGGTGACTTGATCATGTGGCAGAAAGTTCCAGTTGAAGGACCGAAGGGTTCTGAAGAGAGCTATGCTGACTTCACATACTTTGTTGCTGACACCCCAGCAGGACACAGAAGTTGCCAGGGGCCAGCATGTGAATCTAAGAGTGACCTCTTGGGGAAAATAATTGGTGGATATCCACAAGGGAGGCTATCATTTTCTTCAAGTCATTGGAATCAAGCTTCAAGATTCCATTTCATTCCACATAGCCACACTCCTGAGGTGCTAAGAGAGGGCTTATGCGAAGCAGGCTTGAGTCATTCCTTGACTCTTAGGTTACATAAGAATGAGATGTGATGCCAAGGATGAGGGTTGGTAATTTTAAACCAAGTTGAGAAATATCAAGATTTGCGATGAGGCCAGGGCTGGGAGGCAAGAATCAGAGCCCTGTGGTCCTGGGATGTGTGACCCTGGGGAGTTTGAACCTTCTTCTGTGCCTTGGTGTGACTTTCCACAGCTGACAACCCTATGGATTGTCAAAGGGAACAAGGAAGAGACATCACAGTGGAATTCAGAAGTCACATCACTCTTGGTCCCAGTGTCCCCACATCCAGGATGTGACAGATCCCATAGGACCCCTGCTGGGGGCAGCTCCAGATACTCAGAGGACCAAAGGACCAAATATTCACTTGACAACCATAGGGGCTCTCATCAATAAGGCTCCTTCAGACAAAAGCAATGATTAGCAGGCTTGATTCTGACCCCTAGCAGGTCTGCAGTTGTCAGTATCTGAGGGATCTAGAAGAGAGGGAGAGCTTGCATTAATTAAGGGCCTGCTTTGTGACACTTGCTCTCCAATCATCCAAGGGTGTCTCTTGGATAAAAAATGTCTCTTTACCTGCAGGATCTATGCCAGAAAGAGGCTGTGTGCTGCACACAGCCCAGCTCACTCAACAGAGCAAGCTCCCCAAAATGCCCAGCCACCCCTAATCCCCACTGGATGGGCTCTTCTCTTGTCACCTTGACCACATTTGTCTCATGTCCAGTACAGAACCTGGCAAAGGAGCTTGAGGAAGGCCCTGTCTTTGGCACTGTTCGGATAGTGTCAAACGCCATGTGTGGCTTTGCTCTCCAGTGTGGTCTGAGGTTAGGACCTGAGAGAGTGCTAGGGGCTCAGGCCCACAGCTTGGCTAATGTGCATATGGCAAGGATAGGTAAAGCACGTTAAAGGGCTAGCCTGTTCTACCTAGGTCATCTCAGGGCACACTACCTGCCTGCTGTAATCTTGTGGATTTATATACAGCTGTGATATATCACTTAATAATGAGGGATCATCTCACTTAGTGACAGTGACACATTACAGAAAAGGCATCATTTTACTTCATGGCCTGAAGCCATGGTATTTTCCCTGGACTGTGGCATCTTCCGTTCCCCAAAGCAAGTGCATAACCCCTCCTGTTAGTTAATATCTACAGAGAGCAAGTCAGCCTTTTAAATTGTCCCAGGGCATCATTTTATCATCTCAGGCATGCCATGTGTTTACCTATAGTATAAAAAAACTAGTGTAACCTCCAAATGTTGTATGGAAATGTCTAGAATCCGGGGATTGACAGTCTACCTGCAGCTCAAGACCCCAACCACCTCTGGCTACAACATGACTTGAATCTTCTTCCCTGAGAGGCTGGTCTGCCCTTTGGTGGCTGAGCCTGTAACTGCTAGGACGTCCCTTTGCAGTGGGCCTTGTGCCTACAGCAAGTCACATGATGGTGTTAGGAAATCTATTTCCATATGCAATGGAGCTCAGGAGAGAAAGCCCAAAGCTGGGTTACCAAAGTGGAAAGAGTTCTCAGGAGTCCTGGCCTAGCCCAAAGCAGTCATGTTTTCAAACTTGTAAACTTTAAAAGGGCTATAAATGCAAAGGGTATATTGTGCTTTGAAGATCTAGCCTCTGGCTGGGTTTCTTTCTATGACTGAATGCATTGTGCCTCACAAGAGTCTCCAGGCATGTCCTCATGGCCTTGACTGTCTAGTGAGTTGTACTGGTTTCCATGCAGCCTAAGGTTTCCAGGTTTATCTGGTCCATTAGTAAGTGACATAATGGTTAAAAGAGCCAACCAGATGCTTCCGATGATTCTGATTCTTAGCCAACATTAAAGGACCCACCAGGGAAAGTGACACAATGCAGTAATGTCTGACGTTGGCTCATTCTCGTCTTGATGCTTTAAAGAAGGTGGCGTCCATATTTTAGAGAGAGGAAAATGGAGTTCAAGGACCTCTGGTAAGAATCCCAGTCAGGGTTCAAGACCTTCGTAAGCATCAAAGGCCAGTGTTAGCCTTATGCTTCGCAGCTTGACAGGTTACATTTGAAGCAAGCCTCAGACCAACTAAATGTACAGGCCCAAAGACGCTTGACCTATGGTGTGCTTGAGCAGGGTCCATTCATGCCAGCACACATATCATATCTGTCTATCCGTTTTTGCCTTTCTCCACAGGTATATTGATCCCAGTACCCTTTCCATTGGGTCCAATCCATAGACTCTTTAAGTCTACAGGCAGCCACAGCCAACGTATTTGGGTGAAAACTAATTTGCCATATTGTATCAGAGGGGCTATGCTCACCCAGTGCAGTCTTGGGTTGCATTGACATAACCTTCTCTCCAGAAGTGGAGGAGGAAGGGTTGTTCTGCTTACCTTTCTAAAGTGAAACACTGAGAAGCCTGCACTCAGGGAGGTCTGGCTTAAGCACTTTTGTTGGACGTGTCCCTTGCATGTGCCATGAAAGCAAATGAGAGAAGAAAGAGCTAGAATAGCTTAGCGTTGGACAGGTGCACACTATAGGCTGCCAGGATCTACCCCCACTCAATTGAAGAGACAGAATCTCTGCTTGAACCTGGAGCTCTTTGGTTCACTGTGACTGGGCAGCAAGCCTTCATCTTCACATCCTCAGCAAGAAGATTATAGGTGCTTGGGCTCCGTGACACCTGGCTTTTGATGTGCAAGCTGAAGATCCAGATTCAGGTCTTCTTGCTTACATAGGAGCAGCTTTATCAACCATGCCGTCTTCCAAGCCCCTGGTTTTGCTCTTATTGTCAAACAAAAGCTATAACATTATCTGAACACACACACATAACATACGTGTGGGGCATATGTATGTGAAGAAGGCAATTCTATTTGTAAAATGAGGAGGCTGGAGCTGGGGTTGTTGCTTACTGGGCAAGCACTTGCCTAACACATACTGAAGCCTAGGCTCATCCCCAGCAGGACCAAAGGTTGGGAAGAGAACGGTAGGGACAGTAAAGTAAACTAAATAGAAGTTGCACTGTTCACGCAGAGTGGAAAAGTGAAAACATAACCCACAGGACAGCAATAACAAAAGAAACAGAAAGCCACGTGCCTAAGTTACTCCCGAATTCATGAAAAGACGTGCATAGGGATTTAAACACTCTATATACTCTCCATGTGGCTAAAGCAGGGATCCCTGAGCCTGTGGCCCCATTTCATCCGAGAATGTTTTACATAACTTTGGGTATACAGGCAGATAAAATACACAACTCAAGCATTTACTATAAACAAATCCTAAATTTGCTTTAAAATAATTTTTGATATACATGTAATTTTACCATTTGTTAAAGATAAAGAGGCATTTACATAGTCATGGAACGGATGTGCTTATTTTTATGAGAATAACCAGGTCTTGTTTGGATATTTGATATGGTAAAGCATAAAACTTTTTCAGAGCTGACTGACATTTTGATTTCGTAGTCATCAATGCTGAGAGCCCTGCTTTATATAAACTGTTGTATAAAACAGCACACGTATGTTTAGGGACCATTGTTGGAAAATTCAGTCTGAAATTATCAGGCGACCTTATTTTTTAAATTGGAACCATTTCTTCTGGAGGAGGAGGGGACCTCGGGACTCAAGAAGGTAAAACGGAGAAGGCTCAGCAGGCTCGTGAGCCTTGTAAGATGCAGAGAGAGTCAAAAGTCAGGAGACTGGGGAGGCCTTTCCCAGGCCTGTGTGTGCAGTAGGAAAGAAGAGACTCTCCACGAAGCTGCCAACAATTGTGCAGGGTGCTCCAGGGAAACAGCAAAGTCATCACCTATGCTGGGAGGCCTCTCCAAGATGCTCCTACCTCTGTGTTCCGTGGATCTCTAAACAACCCATGCTCCTGTAAATAACAGATCCCACACTTCCCAACAAAAAGTTTGTTGACTTAGCTAGACTTGGGGCGAATCATTTCTCTGGTTCACCATTGCTGGCCCATCTAGGGTAGAGATATGTTTGTTTCTCTCCAGGCAAAGTCACACAACACAATCTTGAATCAAAATCCATCTTTGTTGTTGTTGTTGTATTGAAATTCAAGTGAGTAACTGAAACTACACAGATATCGCCGCCAGGCCAAGGTGATTTCACTGAAAATTTTTACCAAACACTCAAAGAGTAATAGTAAGAAGAAAAAGCAAAAAAGAAACATTTTCCAACTAAATGTAGGAAGCTGGCATTACTCTGCTACAAAAATATATAAAAGTATAGCTCAATATCTCTCAAGAGAATTTTAGAAAATCAATTTTAGTTTTAAGTATGTGTGTATGAGAGAATAAGTGAATGAATGAGTGAGTGAATGAACGAATGAATGAATGAGTAAATGAGTGAGTACATGGGTGAGTGAATAAATGAGTGAATAAATGAATGGATGAATGAATAAATGAGTGAATGAGTAAATAAGTAGGTGAATGAATGAAGAAATGAGTGAATGAGTAAATGAATGAGTGGATGAATGAGTAAATGTGTGAGTTAATAAATGAGTAAATGAATGAATGTGTGAATGAATGTAAATGCAAAGCCAGAACCAATGAAATGTATTTCCAGTATACAAAGTTGGTTTAATTTTAGTTTATCTATTTGTATGCTATGTTAATAGCCTAATAAAGGATCATATCAATTGATGTAGAAAACTCATTTGTTAATATATCTAATTTCTATCGTCGTCGTTCATGTTAACAACCTATTTCATTTTGAGATTAGAGGGAAGGTCCTCTGCTCTCCAAGAATATCAACAAAACAGTCACAACAAATACACTGAATAGTAAAAACTTAACCTTTCTATGTTGAAAAAATCACCACGTATGTCTAAGCAGATGTATATGGGATTTGTGTGGTGAAGACTCACGTTCCTGAAGAGACACACTGTCCTGGGATTGAAGAGTTAACTTAGTCAAGATGCCTGAGTTGATTTGTAGGTTCAGTGTTGCTCTTATCAAAATGTTAGCACGGTTTTGGCAGGTATAAATAAAGTCATCCTAAAACTCAAGGAGAACCATGGGCTCTAGGATAACCAAAACCACTTGAGAAAACGAAGACTAGAAGGGTACAGGCACACTCCTGATCCTGACACTTCCTCCGTCGCTGAGGAAACAGAAACAGTTCAGTGAGTGTAAGAAACCCAGAAATAGATTCACACAAATATACCTTGTTTTTAAAAATCAGAAATGCAAGCAACTTAGCACAGGTTATCAAGGGAATACTTAGCACAGGTTATCAAGTGAATAGCCTTGTCTTAGTTAGGGTTTTACTGCTGTGAAGTGGTCCATGACCATGACAAGTCTTATAATGAACAACATTTAATTGGGGCTGGCTTACAAGTTCAGGGGTTCAGCCCAGTATCACCAAGGCCAGAGCATGGCAGCATCCAGGCAGGCATAGTGCAGGAGGAGCTGAGAATTCTACATCTTCATCTGAAGGCTGCTAATGGAAGACTGGCTTCCAGGCAGCTAGGGTGAGGGTCTTAAGCCCACGCCCACAGTGACACACCTACTCCAACAAGGCCACACCTCCTAATAGTGCCACTCCCTGGCCCAAGCACATACAAACCATCACAAGCCTTTTCATTTAAAGAAATAAACAAATAAATAGCTACAAAATTTGAATGTCTATGGAGGAAGTAAAAAGAACCTTGACCTAAGCGTCATGCTTTTCCCCCAAACTTACCTCAGGCTGAATTGTGAACTGCAGTGCAAAACATTGACGTTCCAGAGAACAAGGCATGGGAGGGAAGTCAGAAAACTGTGGTGGGACAAAGCGTTCTTCAGTTTTCACAAAACCGGGCAAGCAAAGGCAAGTGCTGGGCTCACTAGCATTGACACCTTTGCTGTGGTGAAGGGCTCTCTTCATGGTCGAAGACATGTAGGAACACCTACACACTTTGGTTCAAAGTCACCGGCAAACAACCCAGAGAATATGGTGAGAAAGGCACCAACAGGCATGTCACAGAAGAGGGCAGGCTGGTAGAGGATAAAGCTTGAAGGATTTCAGCATCACTAATGGGGATATGCAGACTTGGGTCACGGTGCATCTCCACCACACACTGCTAGAAGGCTATGTACTAAGGAGAGTGACGTCAAGTGCTGGCCAGGCTGCGGCAAACGGAGTCACTCACTCATCACTGGTGAAACTATAATAGGAGAGCTCCTCTACAAAATGGTTTGGGGACTTCTTTTAAAACTAAAGCTTTCTAAGCTCATGGGAAGAAGAAGCAGGAAGGTCAGGAGTTCAAGGCCTTCTTCAGCTGCATAGCTAGTTCAAGGTCAATCTGGAATACAGGAGACCCGGTTTCAAACCCTGGAGTTTACCAAATGGCCCAGGGATTGCACTCCTGTGCATATACTCCAGAGAACTGACAACATCTTCACCTAGAAACTTGCATGTACACGTCAAAGCAGTTGTCTTCATAATTTCCCCCAGACTAAAAGTACTGTGGGGGTTTTTTCTCTCATTTCCTGAACTACTCCTATGAATGAAAAGTGCATGAATTCTAAATACACAGAGATACTTGAGTGAATTAGGTTGAATAAAAATGTTTCTATTCAGAGGAACGTACAGTATGTGATCCCATTTCTATAACACAGTGGCATAATTAGAGAGAGAGAAAGAAGGGAATGGTGGTTGTTAGGGCTTATGGGCTAAGGGAGAGTGTGGGTAAAGCCCATAGAGGAGAAGTCTGTTTTAATTGTGATGGTGATTACCCAGGGCTATGTGTGTTCCAACTGTATTCATCTAGAGCCAGGCACCCAACAGAGTGCATGTGTTACTGGAAGGACAGAGCAAGTTCAATGGGCTGTGCTTATTCCAATCCAGGCCACATCTCATACTAACTAGAAATTTCCACAGGTAGGAGTTAGGCATCTGTGTCTCTCAAGACTCATTAGGTGACTCCACATGCAGCCACCTTCATGGTTCTGTGCTCGGTGATGTGAGTGGCTGTCATGACCATTGTCATCCTTTCCTCCCAGTGACAGCAAGACTTACAGAGACTTTTCTCTGTGCCCTTGCGTGTGAAGCACCTAACCCCCACCATTGTATCTAACCATCAGTAGTAATGGCCATTCCCCATCCACTGCCATGGTCTGGACTTCCCCACATGGACCAGTTGGCCCCCAGTGAATGATCCTAGCAGTGTGGGGCGTACAGAGTCTTCTCATCCTCACCCAGTGGCGCTCAGTTTTCCTCAGACAGGAACCTAGATTGGCACAGGCTTCTGGTTCGTTGCCCAAGGCCTCTTTGATGTTTCCCATATCAAGAGGGAAGAGAGACTTGAAGGCCCAGAGCAGGGCCTTGCTGTTGGCAATGTTCATACTTCTGAATAGAATGCTACCTTTGCAGAGCTAGATTGGAAGGAGTGGGCAGTGAACATTGGAAGGTCTAATTGTGGTCTATTTAGTTTCACCTTTCTCCCCCTTCTCCCTGAAGTGCCTTCCAGATGTAGATATCTGTGCTGTAGTTATGGTCCCATAATATTACCTCAAACCTAGAGCATGTCCATCAGGGGAGAAGGAAACAAGAGCATGGGCTCAAGGTGGCCACTGACACATATCAACACAGCTCTTGGGGAATGCAGCATGCCAAGCCTTGCTGGATGTGCTGAGGACTGTGGTTTAAATATCGTCTGATGGGAGGTATTTAGGTCATAGGTATTAATGGCCTTCTCAAAGAATGTGTCACTCTGGCCATGTGTGGCTTCCTTTGTTGGATTCTGCATGCACCAATTTCTAGCTACTTCCATCCTGAGTTGAAGATGCTGGAACCCTAACAAGAAGAACCCTTTCTATCCTGGACTACTTGGCTTCCAAAATGTAAATCTCTGCTCTTTGTAAATTAGCTAATCTGTTTTCTTTCTTTCTGTCTTTCTTTTTTCCTTCCTTCCTTCCTTTCTTCCTTTCTTTCTTCCTTTTTTACTTTCTTCTCTCCTTCCCTCCTTTCTTTCTTTCTTTTCTTTCTTTCTTTCTTTCTTTCTTTCTTTCTTTCTTTCTTTCTTTCTATTGGATACACTTTATTTACATTTCGAATGTTGTCCCATTACCCGGATTCTTCTTCATATCCCCTATCCCATCACCCCGCCCCCTGCTTCTATGAGGATGTTCACCCACCCACCGATCCTCTCCCACCTCCCCACCATTACATTCCCCTACACTGCAGCATCAAGCCTTGGCAGGACCAAGGGCTTTTCCTCCCATTGATGCCCAACAAGGCCATCCTCTGCTACATGTGTAGCTAAAATCATGGGTCTATCTTTTGGATAGTGGTTTAATCTCTGGGAGCTCTGGTTGGTTGATATTGTTGTTCTTATGGGGTTGCAAACCCCTTCAACTCCTTCAATTCTTTCTCTAACTCCTCCATTAAGGACCACATTCTTAGTTCAATGGTTGACTGTGAGCATCCGCCTCTGTATTTGTTATGCTCTGGCAGAGCCTCTCAAGAGACAACTATATCAGGCTCCTGTCAGCAAGCACTTCTTGTGGGTTGATGCTAAGATGATATATGATTAGACAGAGTGGAGAGTTAGGTGGAGAAAAGGCTAGGAAAAGGAAGGAGGAGGGAGATTCCAGGAGGAATGAAGATGGAGGCAGATGTTTATGTCTCTCTTGGCGCATCTCTAGCTTAATGAGGTTATTATTATTTTTAAGGGTTTCTATGGGTCTTTTTATCTCATATAGAAGGTCAGTTTGTATGTTTATTAGTTGTAAGCTTATTGTGTAGAGGGTTTGTGGATTGAGAATTTGACATATAAACCTGTTAGATAAGCTACCGGGCTTTGGAGTCATGTCTGTATGGGGCGGTGGAGAAAAGGAACATGCAGGGCAGTTGTATCCACCCGGGACAGAAACAACAAAGGGGCAATAGAGTGAACCATGTCAGAGTATGTACAGGTGGTGTAAGGCCGCCAAGTTAGAGATCACAGCAATGCCAGATGGCAGACTGCGAGATAACAGGTTGAGCCATCCATTTAATATTTACTACAACACTTCATGGCATCAGAAATATTGTTTGGGTTTGGTGGCTGAATATGGGCTGGATCCCCAGGTGGGGAAGTCTCTGGATGCTCTTTCTTCAGTTTCTGCTCCAAGCTTTGTCTCCATATTTCTTGCTGACAATATTTTTGTTCCCCCTTCTAAAAAGGACAGAAGCATCCACACTTTAGTTTTCCTTTTTCTTGAGCTTCATGTGGTCTGTGAATTGTATCTTGGGTAATCTGAGCTTTTGGGCTAATATCCACTTATCAGAGAGTGCATACCTTGGGTATATTTTTGTGACTGGGTTGCCTCACTCAGGATGATATTTTCTAGATCCATCCATCCATTTGTCTAAGAATTTTATGAACTCATTATTTTAATAGCTGAGTAGTATTCCATTGTGCAAATGTACCACATTTTCTGTATCTATCCCTCTGTCGGAGGACATCTGGGTTCTTTCCAGCTCCTGGCTATTATAAGACTGCTATGAACATAGTGGAACATGTGTCCTTATTGTATGTTGGGGCATCTTTTGGGTATATGCCCAAGAGTGGTATATCTGGGTCCTCAGGTAGTACTATGTCCAATATTCTGAGAAACTGCCAGACTCATTTCCAGAGAGGTTATACCAGTTTACAATCTTACCAACAATGGAGGGGTGTTCCTCTTTCTCCACATTCTTACCAGCATCTGTTGTCACCTGAGTTTTTGTCATTTTGACTGGTGTGAGGTGGAATCTCAGGGTTGTTTTGATTTGCATTTTCCTGATGACTAAGGATGATGAACATTTCTTTAGGTGCTTCTCAACCATTTTATATTCCTCAGTTGAGAATTCCTTGTTTAGCTTTGTACCCCATTTTTAATAAGGATATTTGATTCTCTGGAGTCCAACTTCTCGAGTTCTTTGTATACATTGGTTATTAGCCCTCTATCAGATGTAAAGTTGGTAAAGATTTTTTCTCAATTTTTTGGTTGCCATTTTGTCCTAATGACAGTGTCCTTAACTTTACAGAAGGTTTGCAATTTTATGAGGTCCTATTTGTCAATTCTTAATGTTAGAGCATAAGCCATTGGTGTTCTGTTCCGGAAATTTTCCCCAGTGAGGATGTGTTCAGTGCTCTTTCCCACTTTCTCTTCTATTAGTTTGTGTGTATCTGGTTTTATGTGGAGATCCTTGATCCATTTGGACTTGAGCTTTGTACAAGGAAATAAGAATGGATCATTTTGCATTCTTCTGCATGCTGAGTGCCAGTTGAACCAGCACCATTTGTTGAAAATGCTCTCTTTTTTCCACTGGATGGTTTTAATTCCTTTGTCAACGATCAAGTGACATAGGTGTGTGGGTTCATTTCTGGATCATCAATTCTATTTCATTGATCTACCTGCCTGTCTCTTCACCAGTACCATACAGTTTTTATGACTGTTGCTCTGTAAAACAGCTTGAGGTCAAGGAGAGTGATTCTCCCAGAAGTTCTTTTATTGTTGGGAAATTTTCACTATCCTGGGTTTTTTGTTAATCCAAATGAATTTGCAAACTGCTCTTTCTAACTTTATGAAAAATTGAGTTGGAATTTTGATGGGGGATTGCATTTATCTGTAAATTGCTTTTGGCAAGATGGTCATTTATACTATATTAATAGTGATATTTTAACTTCTTTCTTTCCAATTTGTATTCCTTTGACTGTCTAATTGCTCTGGCCAGGACTTCCAGTACTATATTGAATAGGTAGGGGGAGAGTGGGCAGCCTTGTCTAGTCCCTAGTTTTAGTGGGATTGCTACAAGTTTCTCTCCATTTAGTTTAAATTGGCTACTGGTTTGCTGTATGTTGCTTTTAGGTATGGGCCTTGGATTCCTGGTCTTTCTAAGACTTTTAATATGAAGGAATGTTGAATTTTGTCAAATACTTTCTCAGCATCTAATGAGATGATTATGTGGTTTTTTTTTTTCCCTTTGAGTTTGTTTATATAGTGAGTTAAGTTGATGGATGTTCGTATATCGAACCATCTCTGCATCTCTGGGATGAAGCCTACTTGATCATGATGGATGATTGTTTTGATGTGTTCTTGGATTTGACTTGCAAGAATTTTATTGAGTATTTTTGCATCGATGTTCATAAGGGAGGTTGTTATTAACGAAGAAGAAGAAATAAAGAAACAAATGTAAGACTTTTTAGAATTTAATGAAAATGAAGGCACAACATTCCCAAACTTATGGGACATAATAAAAGCAGAGCTAAGAGGAAATCTCACAGCTCTGAGCGCCTCCTAAAAGAAGCTGGAGAGAACATACACTAGCAACTTGACAGCACACCTGAAAGCTCTAGAACAAAAAGAAGCAAATGCACCCAAGAGAAGTAGAGGGCAGGAAACAATCAAACTCAGGGCTGAAGCCAACCAAAAAGAACTATACAAAAAATCAACAAAACCAGGAGTTGGTTCTTTGAGAAAATCAGCAAGATAGATAAACCCTTAGCTAGACTAACCAGAAGACGCAGAGACAGCGTTCAAATTAAAATAGAAACTATCAGCCCTCCCCAGTCAGCACAGATTTGCCTTCAGTTTGTCTGACTGGTTGAAACATTGATTTTATTTTCTCGAAGAATTAACCCTTCCCCTGACAATCTCCAAATGGAGAGGGAATAGCATTTGTTGACATGTGGTTCCTTCCCTGACTTTAGTCAGTGAAACTTCACAGGAGTGGAAGGCAAACCTTTTGACCTTGTGAGTGAAGAGAGGTGGCTGGAGATAGGAGCAGGAGGCCATTCCTTCAGAGAATGAGTCTCTGCTTGCCAGAGTTGTCAAGCCTTAGTAAGAACTCCTTCGTCAATCCACACTGACAGACATTTAAAGCAAGACTAGCATCAAGGTTGTTTTAAATGAAGAAAAGGGATAGAGATGGCCCAGTATGCTTGGACTGGATTCCCATGCTAGGGCACAAGTGGAGACTGAGGCCCATGGTAGCTGGTACCATGATGCTTCAAGATGAGGGGGCCTTTGCAGGCCGAGGTGTGGCAACATGGGTGCATCATCTTCTGAAATGTTTTGACCCTAGAAGTGGTTCATTTGGGGAACTGGGGGGCCTACCAGGACCTCTCCATATCAACCCTGGGAGGCTTTTTGTCTGAAACACCTTTTCTAACACCGATAAGACTTTGCAGGCAGGGTCTCTTTCCTGTTTTAATAACCCATTATCAACTACAAAGTTGCTGCTAGTAAAAATATCAATTATCGCTTATGCAAGACTTGGCATGACTTGAAACCACATTCCACCCTCAGAACACCATAGTTGCTTTGAGCCAAAATTCAGAGAGGGTTTGAGGACAACTTGTATACACAATCGTTAAGTCGGCCAAAAGAATATATTTTTATCCTGTAAGTTGAATGCCAGCTAAGCAGTAATAATTACCACAAGAAGCTGTAATTTATACTAGGAAAAGAGGAGAATTTTTTGCTAAGCGATAAAAATTATGTATTGCTCAAGGCCCAGGGAATATAAAGCCTCCAAAGGTTCAAATGCATAGAAATATCAGAAAGAAGCCATTAGCTTAAACATTCTATATTTATTTTCTTTTATACTATGGATTTTTACTGCATCATAGACAGGCACTTTGTGTGTGTATGTGTGTGCCTGGTGCTTGAGGTCAGAAGAGGGTATCATATCACCTGGGACTGGAGTTACAGATGAGCCACTATAAAGGCTCTGGGATTTGAACCCAGGTCCTTTGCAAGAGCAACAAGTACTCTTAAAGACCAGACCAAACTTACCAGCCCCTAGCACTTGGTGAGAAAAATGACAAGTCTATACAATACAAGTTTTTTGAGCAGTTTATAGATGTAAACGGGTACAGCTATGTGCTGCATGCCCTTTTATTCAAGCAGGCTCACAATGCACCCATGAATAACCATGGTCCCTAAGGGTCTATCACACAGGGCATAAAGCTTCCTTAGTAGAGTACACATTGTGTGGTGGTGGTTGCACAGTGGCAGAATCACCCATGATGCACTTCTCAGGTTGTTCCTGGTGGCGAAGCAAGCATTGGGTAGCAGTGTTTAAGACTGACCAGTGCGGTATGTTCATCATTTCTTAGAAATACTCACCTCAGAGTGGGTCTTGGATTTTGGATGTGTCCAGAATGTGCCAACATGAATCCCCTCCATGGTCTCCCCCACCATCCCAATTGGCTCTCTGGTTGGAAAGAATGGTTGCCCTGAGTTTTGGCTTTGGCTAATCAATCTAAAATATGCTGAAGTTTGACTATCAATGGGTCTGCCTTAGGGCATGGTCTTCAGACTTCTAAGGGTATTCGAATTACATCGGAACACATAAGAATCCAAAAGCTGAGGTCAGGCTCCGTGCCAATGAACTTGGACATCTGGACTGTAAGAGCCAGAAACCAGTGTTTCTTTAGACTTTCTAGAAGAATCCACGGTGTCCCACATTTGAAATCCAGTGCTTTAGAGAAACTGACTTTGATCGTTCTTGCTCTTGTAATGCTAGATTTTGTCTTTCAAATTCTGTCCTGTCTCCCTGGTTTTAAGATGCATTAGGCTGGATATAAGCTGCTTTGAACCTGCCACGTACATCTATATTGATAAATGATCTATATTGATAAATGATCGTATGCTACTACTTGAGCTTACTGGGAAGCTGGCTCCAGAAGTGGGGTGCCCTCTGTTGTTAAAAGATGACGTCTCTGTTTTCATCACCAATGTTAGGAAAAGAATGAAGAGAGTGGGGGGGGTATGGCCCATGAAGGTGCAGCGAGGCCTGGGGGCAAGGGAGATGCCTCTGGAGAGGGGGGCATGTTGGGAATCCCTTCCACAGGATGGTATAGTACAGGATAGCATTTATTCAGGTCATGGGGGGAGTTAAGAGTATATTAGAGGCAGAGAGAGAGAGAGAGAGAGAGAGAGAGAGAGAGAGAGAGAGAGAGAGGAGAGGAGAGGAGAGGAGAGGAGAGGAGAGGAGAGGAGAGGAGAGGAGAGGAGAGAAATAGAGAAGTAGAGGCTGGCCATGAGCACATGGAGAGAGGGGGGAAGGGAAGGGGGAGAGCAAGGGAGAGAGGGAGAGAGAGAGAGAGAGAGAGAGAGAGGAGGCAGCAAGCAGCCCCTTTTATAGTGTCAGGCAAGTGGGGAGGAGCATCCCTGGCTAACAGAGGAGTGGGGTATACCTGACTGTTGCCAGGTAACTGAGGTGTGGGGTTTACAGAATCCCAACACCCTCATCATTTCAGTCACATATTTTCATACCAAGTGTCCTCCATGACCCTTGGTCTG
Organism: Micromys minutus; assembly: GCF_963924665.1. Lineage (NCBI taxonomy): Eukaryota > Metazoa > Chordata > Mammalia > Rodentia > Muridae > Micromys > Micromys minutus. Next base: position 68,513,307 of record NC_137972.1, read on the forward strand.
TAGATGGGCTGATCCCTAGCTCTGTGATAGAGGACAGAACAGCAGGACTGGGACAGAGAATAAAAACACTGGGGTTTGTTTTGTAAAACAACTAGAAGGTGAACTGTTTCCAACAGAGGTTACTATTGTTTATTCTGTGACATAAAAGTACCTGGGGTGCCAAAGAAAGGTAGAAAGTTCAGCCATGGGAAGCTCATTGATGGAGGGGAAAAAAATCAATGGGGAACTGCAGCCCACAGTCTTAACTTCCCCAGCTGGTTTCTGAAGGGTGTTTGGTGCGCCAAAGTTTATGATACTCTGCTGTTTTGTCTGGCAAGCTTGTTGTCTATCTGTCTGTCTCTTTTATATTGGTCAGCTACTTATTTAATAAATGTGCTCATTGAAAACTGTAAGAATGGAGGGCCACAGAGAACAGACCCTTGAAGGAACACAGCATTTCCCCCTCCCTCCTTTCCCTACCCCCTGTTCCCCCACCCCCACCCCACACACACACCTCTCTGCTTGGAACTGTGGCTTGTGCCTTTAACCTGTATAACCTGGAGGTGTGTTCCCTGCATTCTGTGCTAAGGTGACCTTAAGAAACACCCACCTACTTCAGGAATATAGGCAAAGCGGACAGCACCCCCAAGGAGGGTAAAACCCTTTCAAAGAAATTCTGAGATCTAGCCAGACTGCATTGTTTTTTCCCTGTTGGTCTGAGTTTCAGCAGTTTACCAATACTTACCAACTCCTCTATTCTGGACCAGGCTATCACACGTTTCTGAGCTGCTCAGCTATAAGACAGAATGACAGGTTCTGCCTTTAGGGTGACTCAGAGAATCACAAGAGAGAGATGATGGTGGTCAGAGTTTGGGGTCATCACCCCAACCCTCAAAAGAATGAAGAGTCACTTTAAAGAGTGAAAAGACCTGTAAACTGGGCTTAGAGCAGGACGGGGCTCCGTATGAACCAACAGCAGAACAAAGCTTTGGACAGAGACGTGTTATGGGAATCCTGGGGATCATGAATGGGCTGAGGTTTCTCTATGGCCTGTGATGAGCATTTCACAGCCTGGGGAGGGGCGGGATCAATATATAGTCTCCTTCCCACTTCTTCTCCACCTTCCTGGCTGGGTGGACAAGGTGGAATCCAAATAATGAGTCCATAAAGCCCCCCTGATGATTGGTTTCGAATGAAGGCAAGGAGGTGATCCTCATTAGGAACAGGAAGCCCCATACTTAGGATTACTACTGCCTAAAGCAGCCTGTGTCCTTTGATGTCTCCAACAGGCCTTTGAACTTTGAGAGGCAGCAGGTTCCCCCTTTCTGCAGCCCCTCCCCGCCTTCAGCTAATCCCTTTTCCCTGACCTTTGAAGAAAGAGATGAAATGCTGGGGTCTGGATTCTCTTGCCCATTATAAGGCCACGCCAATAAGGAGCACACAGAGTCTGGAAGCTAGTAGGAGCAGAGGTTGGGGGTAGCCTTAGATTCCCACATCATTCTGAGTTTTGGGTTATTAATAAATTAACTAGCCTCACAACCATCCCCTTTCCCACTGGCTGAAAGATTTATTGTTGGGGCAGGGGGCGGGGGTTAAATCTAAGCTTCTTGGGAATCAAAGTTGCTGTATTTAAGTGGACTTGAAACTAATCAAGGGTGGCGCAAAGCCAGTTTATTATAGTAATGCACATCTATACAAATATGCATTATACATGTAGTCTGTGTGCATGATTGCAATAAACTGGTTTTGTATGTGCATATATAATATGTATATATGTATATAGTCTTTGTGTGTGTGTATGTGTATGTGTGCACACATATATGTGAAAGTACATCTGCCTATTGGTGCCTTCAGGGGCCCGAGGAAGATGTCTAGTTGCCCTGCTCTGTCCTATGTATGCTGTCCCTGTAAAACACAGGATCTTGCTAAATCTGGAGCTTGCTGGTTTAGGGCTATGTTGGCTAGTCTGCAGAGCTCTAGCAATCCTCCTGCCTCCACCACTGGAGCTACAGGGGCATAGCCACAGCCAGCTATTGTGTGAGTGCTCTGAATTTGAACTTCCTCATGCTGTGCTGTCAGTCTTTGCAAAGGATCCATCTCTTGGCCCCACCATGAGCATTTCTTCTATGTTACTGTACTGTCTCCTGTGTCGTGATGCCTTCAAGGCACCTGAGCTGGCAGCCCAGAAGCTATTTAATTATCCCTCTAAGTCCCATGGATAAATGTGCCTAAAATAAATAAAGGCACTGTCTCCTTCATAGTCACCATGTCCTTCAGGGCACTGGTTCTCAACCTGCCTAACACTGCGACCCTTTGTACTTTTTTAAAAATTTACTTTATTATTTTATGTATAGGCGCATACTGTAGCTGTCTTTAGACGCACCAGAAGAGGGCATCAGATCCCATTACAGATGGTTGTGAGCCATCTTTAGTTGCTGGGAATTGAACTCAGGGCCTCTGGAAAAGCAGTCAGGGCTCTCAACTGCTGAGCCATCTCTCCAGCCTGGCTGCCACCCTTTAATACAGTTCATCCTATTATGGTAACACCCCCATGATAAAATTATGTTGTTGCTACTTCATAAGCATAATTTTGCTACTGTTATGAATTGCAATGTAAGTATCTGATGTGCAGGTTATCTGATATATTGACCTCCATCCTGATATCAGGACCGACAGGTTACAAACCACCACATTCGAATGGGAGCTTCATGTGCCTAGCACTTCAGGCCTGTGTCTTTCTAGTAGAAAGCATTTGACAACTACGTACTGAATGAATAGCTAGAAACGGCTACCCTGTGTCTAGTCAGGGATGAGTGAATTGAGGTGCAGAGGTGTCGCTGACTAGGAGAAGGGACAGACGTCCATCCTGTGTCCTTCTTTTGTACCCTTTTCTCTGTCTCAGCATAATGATTTGAAATTTTGTTAGATTAGAATTAGAAACCCACTTGCGAGTGTCTTTTACATATTTGTAAATGCAATACAAAAACAAAATGTGCACACATGACTCACACATCTCAGATCCTCTGAAATAGTCAATATACATTATACATATATTACCTACTTTTGCCTAACCTCATATTGCCCAATTATAGAAAATACCACAAATACCAGTCTGTTATTGATCCCATCTAATGGAGGAACTGTGCTCCTTAGGGCAGTTCTCTGGACTCTTCCTCCCAACACCTCTAGCATTCATTTCTCCAAACCAACCAAGTGAGTTGAGGAAAGGCCAGACCTGACTGCTGTTTCCTTTCATCAAAATCTGTGAGCTTTTGAAAGACATGTTGGCTCAGAGACTTCAGAATCCAAAGCTTCCAGTATGGCAGCTTCCCCAAGTCTAGAACCCCTAGATGCCTCCCCTGGTAGTGCATGTCTCCAGTGTAGTGCATTGTGGTAGTGTTGCAGTAAATGTAAAAGGTGGCTTGTCCTTTTATCCTGAGCTTTGCCGGCTCCCGCACAGGGCCATCTGGCACTGCATGGATCTCTATCTTGGTTGCTCCAGCCCGCCTCTATGAACACAGGTATGGTTCATTCCACAACCCCTGCTGCTTCTGTCCTGGGTGGATACGACCTCCCTGGCGTGTTCCTTTCCTTTACCGCCCGGTACAAACATGATTCGCAACCATCAACTTATCAAACAGGTTTATATGTTAAATTCCCAATCCACAAACCATCTTCACTATAAGCTTACAACCAGCAAGCAAAGATATAAACCGCCCACCCAGAAAAGATAAATTAGACCCCTAGAAACCCTTAAAAATAAACATGACAGCCTCATCAAGCTAGAGATATGCCGAGAACACACACATCTGCCTCCATCTCCTCCTCCATCAGTCTCCGCCTCCTGCCTCCTCTTCCACCACCCTCCCAGCCTCTCCACTGTCCAATCATGTATCGCCTTAACATCAACTCACATGGGAGTTCTTTCTTGACTCCATCCATGGCATGCATTGAGATTTCTTGTAGCAAATCCAGATGAGGTGTGCTATTTTGTTTAAGATAAGATTTATCCAAAGCCATTAAGTTATTATTGCATTTGACATGTGAGGCACGAGGCCCATCTGTGCCCTCAACCTTACAGTCATTTATAGTTAAAATGACTGTGTCCTTAATACCACATATTTTCGTTAAATATAACATGGCCAGAAATAATACATGCCCTGGGACACAAACCTAAAATAACACAAAATTTTCAGTCAGGTAATCTTTAATTTAAACTAAAAATAACCTAAATAGTAGTTTATATAAACCTCAAGTACCAAGACACCCACCCACTGCCAATTCGAACTACATCTAACTGTAAACTTATGAGACACTTAGATAGCCTTTAAAGGATTCAAACCTGATCAACTGTGTGCTCTTTTAAATATGAGCCTCCAGAAAGCCAGAATCCCACTCTTAACTGCCCCTGCTGACTAGAACATTCCTATGGGAAGGTCACTGCTGAGGGGCAGCAAGGGGAAATGCTCACAGCAAGTGTCCTGCTCCTGTTGAGATCGATGCTATCAGGAACATAGCCCATGGACCACACCATCAACTTCTCTGAGTGCTCGTATAATGATACTGTGTGTCTCCTGAGGGACCAGGCTCTCTGCCCAGGATATGATAGTGAGGGACAAGGAGCCTCTTTCCATTTATAACTGACTGAATCCATAGGAAATTGGATGAAGTCCCAGGCATGACCTTTCATCCTGGTTGAAACCAGGGGATCAGCAGTATTCTTACTTGAAAATCCATCCTACTATCAGATATATTGTCATGCACTTACCTACCACACTACAAAAACAAAGAAAAGTCCATGACAGAATTAAAACGAGGAAGACAATTACCTTTATGTCCTGTTTTATGACTGGTATGTCCATCCCCACATCTGCTGTTCCTATCACCTCACCTCTTCTTTCTCGTTCTCTGTTCTATACATCACAGTGCACCCACATGATCACGTCTTCATTTATCTGCATATAGGCTGTACACTAGGATCTGTAATGATTTTTTTTTCTTTATGAGATTGCATGACATTTAATATTATACATCCTCAGACCATTCACCACTCATTTCCCCGAAAATTTTTGTAGTTTCAGTTTTCTTTGGAGCTAAGTATTCCGTTTTACATATGTATTTGGTTTCCACTATCTGTTCTTCCGTTGGAGAGCAACTAGGCTCCATTTCTTTGCTTTAGTGATTAAAGCAACAGTCAACATGGGTGTGCAAATACCTCTGTAGTAAGGTATGGATTTCTCTAAGCCCCAGAGTAAAACAGCTGGATATAAGAGTAGAATTATCTGTGTAGAAGTTCATTGAGATATGTAAACTTTGGGTTTTATATTAATTATTAAAGAAAACATACTCAACCCTGGCTGCTTGGGAGATGCTTGCAGAGAGGTGTATGTTAACTGATAGAGAACAATGGTAGGTCAGGTTGCCTGGTGTGTTGGTTCTGCATAAGACTGTGGCCCATTATACAAGGCAGAAGATGCCACTGCTTTGGGCTGATTATTGACAGAAGGGTAGGGGAGAGGCTATAGAGAGGCTCCTATAAGCAGATCTGGGGCTTCTAAAGGGACTTAACCATTTCTCAAAATAAGAGAGGGCTGTGTGTAGTTGACAAATGCCAAATGTGGTGATGTTTGCTTGCTGTGTTCTCCATGCTGTGACTAGCAAGGTGTTCTTTCCTTGGGGTTATTGCACTAGAACAGTGTCCTTTGTGAAAGGAGATCTAAAAGGCAAGCGAGTTAGGCAATCAGAGACCCCGAGTTTGTCCTCAGAGTACCAGTGCACATCACAAACTGGGTCCCTCCCTACCTTGAATGTGGTCTTGCCAATGGAAGCAAGGAGAGAAATGTTCATCCTACTTTCTTATATATCCTAGGACCACCCATTCAGGGGTGATACCAGCCATATCGGTCTGGGCCCTCCCACATCCGTCAAGAAAATTGCTACAGATTTGCCCACAGTCTAATCTGATGGAGGAATGTTTCTCATTTGAGGTCCCCTTTTACCAGATGCCCCTAGCTTGTGTCGAATAGGCAAAATGCCAACCTGCAGAGACGTTTAAGTGGTTTCCAGGTTGGCTATTGTCATCAATACCAAAACAATATAAGAATGCAGATCTCAGATCTGAATTTTACTCTTTTGGAAAAATACCCAGAGATGAAATATCTGGATCATACACTAGGTTCGTAGTTCTGTGTTTATTTTTTAGGACACCTCCATGCTGTTTTCCACAACAGAAGTAACTCTGACTTGCATCCTGACCATCAGGTACTGGATTTGAAGCACCCCACATCATCTTAGGCACTGGCTTCATCACAACAGGCATAGGTGAAAGCCATTTGCAATGGCTTGCATCTTCCTGGTACAAATAGGTTGTCATTAAGAGCATCTCTTTCACAGATGTGATGACTTTTATATATTGTCTTTGGAAAAATGGCTGTTCAAGTCTTCAGCCTGCATCTCAAACTCAGGTTATAAGGGGATTCTTTTTTCAATTGACTTAATAGGACTCGCTTGTGTATTTTGTAAATAAACTTTTCATGTTGTGCTAAGTTAATGTTTCCCAAGTTGTAGGTTGCATACTAGATACCTTTGGGAGTTGCAGACTAGATATCTGGCACACCAGATATTTACATTACATTACAATTCATACCAGTAGCAAGTCACAGTTATGAAGTTAATTATGAAGATAATTTTGTGGTTGGGGGTTCTATATCATGAGGAACTGTATTAAAAGGTTGTAGCATTAGGAAGGTTATGGACCTTCTGTCCTAAGTGAAATGACTCAGCCACAAAAAGAACATACTGTATGGTTCAATTGTGGTGTAAGGGTGGAGTGGTGGTGGTGAGTGCAGAGACAAGCCACACTTTTGGCTCCAAGGTGAGTAAGGTCTGAGAGCCAATCATGGCCCGTGAATGTAATTAACACTACGAAACTGAAGACTCAGGAACTTAGAACAAGAATGCTACAATCTCTTTCCATAACAACAAAAAGGTTAAAAAACTTAGGATTGAGGAAGTGACTCCATTGTACAATGCTCGCCTACCATGTGACCCTGATCTCAGGCCAATAACGCAAAATAAAATTGTCTCAAGTTTATTGTTTTTAGTCAGGGCATCGTGTTGGGCACCTTTAATCCAAGCACTTGGGAGGCAGAGGCATGTGAATTTCTGGTCTATAGAATGTGTTCTAGGCCAGTGAGTGCTATGAGATCATGTCTCAAATACAACCAAAGCAAACCTCAAGAAGAAATAAGCCTACGAGGAGAAACTTGATTTGAAAATTGCTTTTTCATGCATTTATAGATAAGTAGATGCTTTCTGTTGCCCAGTAAACAGAAAAGTTTATTTTAACAGGGAAAAAAAGGAAAACAGAGGAACTGCTTTGAAACAGAGAATTTACTTCATACACCTAAATGACCATAGGACCGTATCGGAATTGTTCTCATTGGACAGGATTATCCAGCCTTTCCCTAGGTTTCCCTTTGACCCTTAACATTCGGGAGAGTGGTACCCAGCCAGGTAGATGGAGATTGTAGGACCAGAGGTTCTCATCCTGTGAGCACACTTAGCACAAGGATGAGTATCTGATATTTGGTGCACATTGTGTGCTCTCAAACAGGTAATCCATTTGGTAAATATTTACTGGGGCTTGCTAGAGGCCAACCTCTGGGGAAGCCGTGCTAAGGGGAGGGTTAACAAGGGGGAGGCTCTCGATTTGACAGCCTCTGAAGCTCTGTGAAGAGTTCTGTGAGGGACAGAGAGGCCAGCAGCAAGCAAGAGAAAGCAGCAGCAGCTCTTCTGGTCCTCCTGGCTGGCTAACCAGTTACCTGCCAAACTGGTCCAGGTAGAGAAATATTTAAAAATTATACTTAGGTGCTTTAAACGACTTAACTTAAAGTTTATAAAACATGTATGCTGTGTTCCAGTTTAGTAAAAAAATATGTTATATCATAAATAGTTTGGTTTGTTTGGTAGTCTTTCTTCTGTGATTTGGTTTTGTTGCAGCGAGAGGAAGGTGTATATCCTAGTGACCCCTATTTCTCCCCCTTCCTTTTATACATTTCTTTGTTTCCTTCCTCCCCCTTCTCTCATTGAACCCAAGGACTTGGGTATGCTAAGCCAGTGTCCTGTCACCAAGTCACCTCTGTAGCTACTCCAGTCTCTTTCATATATGTATTTCTATAAGGAGAAGGAAGTCTGGGGCCATATGTCTATGATTTATTCTTCATCCTTTACTGTTCTCCTGCCCAGAGAACATATATTTTAGTTACCAGTTGTTTTCATGAAAACAACTTTATCTTTGCCCTCAATACACCATGACATCCTTTGTATGAACTGAGGTTGTAGATGTCACTGGCATGTAAGGATTGGAGAGTATAGTTAACCATCCTCAGCTGCTGAGAACAGATAGATAAACCATGCTGGCCATGAGCACCAGGGATGTGGCTTTGGCTAGGATCCGGGCAGGGTAGCATCTATACACACATGCATGTGTAATAGTGACTAATGGGGATGCAGAAAGGACACGGTGACATCCTTGGATGATCTTGGCATGAAGTAGCAGCCAGGATAAATAGAGAGGTAGTAAGAGATGCTGCAGACAAATAGGAAAGAGCAGCCCAGAGAAAGCGTTTGGAACCCCTGCCAACCATCACCTCTTCTCCTGGACTAATGGTGATTTGACTTAGAGATAGCATCTTTTGTCCATCCGGTCTTCTTCAGACACATTCCCTGGCACTTGAGAAACATCTGATATTTCTCAATGAATCAAAAAATACGTGGTTGTATTCTTTTCTCAAACACGCTGGGTTTCTCTCCCGGAAGTTGTTATCAGCAAGCTGTGAACAAACCAATCTTACGATCTTGTGTGATCCTCACCTCAGCTCAGCTCACCAGTGTGAACATGTGGATAAACTAAGGGCAGTGTTGAGGTCAGTGTTTGGTGGGACTCCTCCATAAAGGGATCTCCCAGTGTCCCTCAGGTAGAGTTGACAAGCAAGGTCACAGGACCCAGGGAACACAGGGTGATAAGACACAAGGGTCACTCTGATTCTTCTTCTATGTCTCTTGTGGATGGTGACATTTTTTTCAGCAAATCAGCCAACATACAAAGAGTTATGAAAAATAACAAAGTCTGAGTTGTCCTTGAGTTTGCAGCCTTAAGGCCATAATCTTCAGAAACTCGGTTTCTGATGTTTTTCACTGGCTCTAAGCACAGTGTAGTTCATTTCTAATGAATACAAAACTTTAGACCACTAACATAATGGCATTTAATGGGAGATACCAAGTCAGTTCATCAGAAGGCTGGACATTATTAACTGGCACATCATTAAGTGTCATGCTTAGGAATTCATTCATTTACTGGTTAATGTCATTTTGCTCAGTCTTCATACATTCTGTAGTCAAACCACCTCATCTTCTGTATAAACTCCTGACTGTGGTCTATTGTATGAGAACATTATCACCCTACCTACATTGCTCTTTGTACTCTAAACTTGACTTACACTCGGCCCAAGGCCTAGAAATGGGGTGTGGTGAGGCGTAGCATCTCACACTCTTCCTCCTTCTCTTTGAACAGCCTGGGAATGAACCACGATGATGACCACTCATCCTGTGCTGGCCGGTCGCACATCATGTCTGGAGAGTGGGTGAAAGGCCGGAATCCCAGCGACCTCTCTTGGTCATCCTGTAGTCGAGATGACCTTGAGAACTTTCTCAAGTAAGTCTTTGAGCACATTTTATAACATCAACAACAGGATGTTTTTCCAAAAGACCAAAGATGGGCAGCTCAGCCAGTGCGAGAAATAAATCTTTGGGTGAATTCTCATCTGGTTTGGGGTGTGCTCAGTGCAGAGTGTCCTATAATGGGCCAAGGCCTCTTCCTGAGGTTGTAGCTGGTTTGATGTCGAGTGTCCAGTAGGGAATCATTAAATGGATGGTAAATGAAATATCAACCCAGTGACTCTGTCTTGCCCTTCTCTGCTGATCTGTAACCATGAATGGGGACCACTGTAGGGACAACTTGCCTGCTGTAGAACTGAGAAATTGCTACTTGCTGATGCTGCCTCCCTTAATGGGACTGCATTTGCTGGGGATGGGTCTTCACACTTGCCTCTTTTGTGGAGGAAGAGGTCTGTTTCTCTTACTAGCCCTTTCTTTCTAGAGAATGTCTATGCTTCTCAGTTCTCATATTTTCATGAAACAGCTTCTAATCTAGTTTTAGACCCATGTTAAAGCAACCTGTCTTAGGGCTATATTTACAGTGCTAATTTATGGGCCCTGGATGCTTCTCTACTTCCCTGTGTTAACATGCACCTGAAGTGGAAATAGAAGTGAGCCAGTGAGTTTCACTGGAGTTTGATAGAGGCTCTATCTGACAGCGCCCAGGGAATGTGGGCTAAAGTAATTAAAGGGTCTTCTACTTGTTTCCTGAGGATGGAAAAGTTGTTTAGTAAATGGACTTAGAAATTAATATACTCATTAGAGGATAGTCTACTTCCACTGAGTATTGCAATTACTGACTCATAATAAAGCATTGGAAGCCACTTGATGTTTTTTTCATATCACCCAGAAGGGTCAGAGTGACAAGATGGCATGTCTTACATTTGCTCAGGGTCATTGTGCTCTCACTGGTGATGACCTGTGACTGATCCTGGAAGCTATGGGTTAGCTTCAGCTGTAGACAGATAGACGGTAGATAGATAGATAGATGATAGATAGGTAGATAGATAGGTAGATAGATAGATAGATAGATAGATAGATAGATAGATAGATAGATAGATAGATAGATAGATGAATTACATACCTTCCTTTAAGGGTTTTGGCAAGTGTCTGGCTTCATCTGCCTTGCTTTAAAGTTAGAAAATAAAAGCCCTGGACATTTTATCTGCTAGCAGCTCCTTTTGGGGAAATGTATATCCCACTGTAAATGAACATTCTCTTCCTGGTTGAAATCTGGAAGTTCTTGGCAGAATGAGCCCCAGGCCTGCCTTCCGTGACAGCAGGAGGTATGCTTGGGTAAGACATCAAATCTGACATACTTGCTTTGGCCCAGCAATTCCTCAAAGAGACTCCATACTGTCAGAAATCACAACTTTGGGTTTAATTAAAATAAAAGAATCTTAATTTGCACACTTTTTGGTTCATGGTAACTTTTGGTCAAAGCCATTTTTAAAGGCAATTTAGAGTATTCTGATTTCTTTTTCTTACAACTTTATTTAAAAAAGAGATACATGTACAGATTTTTTAAAGCATTTTGGCACAAAAATATATGAACATATTTTTGTCAGTACTTGATTTTTTTAAAGGTTTGACAGTATGCATTGAAATCTTACTAGTTATCATAAGCATAAAGTATATGTAAAACAAAACGTAACATAGAAATAGTCAAAGTTTTCTTGGTATGTATAGATTAGACATAATAATTTTTAAATACGAAAAATTGCCATAAGGCTATGTTCTTAGCTCTTGAGTTACTTAAGTTGTATGTGTACCCCACTCTGAGTGGGTGCTGTACACTTGTTGTTGTTGTTGTTGTTGTTTTCCCCCAATGGACTGAGGCTTTCACATTTTAGCCTTTCTTGTTTTGAGCTTCATATGATCTGTGACTTGTTTCTTGGGTATTCAGCACTTTCTGGGGCTAGTGTCCAATTATCAGTGTCTGTATATTATGTCTGTTCTTTTGTGACTGGATTACCTCACTCAGAATGATATTCTCTAGATACATTCATTTTCCTAAAACTTTCATAAAGTCATTGTTTTGAGTATTCTAATTTCAAAAAGGACTTTTTCAAACTCTCCTAAGAAAGTCCACGCGCTTCATCAGAGCTGTTCCTAGGGTTCTACCAAGTGGCCAGTTCTGCGTTGTCTTCAAAGAAGAGACCCACATTTAGCCATATAGTACATGAACTCACGAACCAAAAGGGTAAATCCTGGTGCCCAGCGCTGAGGCTATTGTCCCACAAATCATCGGAGGCACATCCTTCTCAGAGGCTAAGCACAAAGATGGGGCCAGAACATTTGGAGACTGACCTGCTTCTTGCCTTTTTCAGATCCAAAGTCAGCGCATGTTTACTGATCACTGACCCCAGGAGCCAGCATGCCCTGCGCCTTCCACACAAGCTGCCAGGCATGCACTACAGTGCCAATGAGCAGTGCCAGATTCTGTTTGGCACCAATGCTACCTTCTGCAAAAACATGGAGGTGAGCAACCAGGGAAGGGTCGACTTGGGGAGCTGCACAAGCTCAGTAGTCCCTCTGCAGGTCCAGACGCTGAAAGCCATGGATGTCTCAGACATAGCCATGCATGTGACCGTGTGTATGGACCAGCGTGAGGGTATGTCCATGTGTATACATCCTCATGGTACTTGCACAGGTGTGCCCATATAACCAACCATAAAGACACGCCCCACACACGTTTGCAAGTATCTGTCCTGTACATGGCCACTTGTAGCTTGGTGTTTTGGTATGAAATCTTTAGGAGGAAAGAAATCTAGTCATGCTTCTTAAAAATAGTACGATGTCACCAGATTTCAAATCATGCCCAGCTAATGAAGAGGGCTAAAATCTGGAGTGGAGAAGGAAATGGTGCCCACAAAGACCTGGGGTCAGTGGTTACCTTGTTCCCCAAAGGGTTTGACCCAGGACTGGGAGATGAAGCGTGTCAGGCAGAGGTGCCCCAGCCAGCATAGGATCGATGAGTCAGGGACTAGACAGAAACCATTTTCCTGTTCTGTGAGTTAATGACACAGCCTTGCATGGTGAGATGACAGATAAAGGGACACACGTGTACTGGGGTCTCACAGTTTCCCAGATCGGATGCTTTTCTTGCACCATCACACAGAACTCTGACTTCTACAACACTCCAGGCAAAGCTTTTGGACTCAGCTTTTACAGATGAGGAGAGGGGATGTATAGTCAAAGTAAGGGAGGCAGCAATGCATCCCATACTGGAGAAGCCAAAGAAGGCTGGCATCATTTAAAGACAGACCCAGGGGGAAAGGTCACCTGACATTCTTTCTTGGCTCAACAGTGTCATTCCTTCACAGAGGACAGCTAGGTGGAGAGATCAGCACTGCAGTGCTGCCACCTTCTCCTCAGTGGTTCTCAACCTGTGGGTCCTGATGCTGTGGAGGGAAAGGTGTCAAAGGCCTTTCACAGAGGTTGCATATCAGATACTGTCTTAGTCAGGGTTTCTATTCCTGCACAAAACGTCATGATCAAGAAACAAGTTGGGGAGGAAAGGGTTTATTCAGCTTACACTTCCACATTGCTGTTCATCACCAAAGGAAGTCAGGACAGAAACACACACAGGGCAGGAACGTGGAGGCAGGAGCTGATGCAGAAGCCATGGATGGGGTACTGATTGCTGGCTTGTTTCCCCTGGCTTATTCAGCCTGCTTTCTTATAGAACCCAAGACTATCAGCCCAGGATGGCACCACCCACAATGGGCTGGGCCCTCCCACCCTGGATCACTAATTGAGAAAATGCCTTACAGCTGCATCTTATGGAGGCATTTCCTCAAGAGAGGTTCAGCTCTCTGTGATAACTCCAGCTTGTGTCAAGGTGACACACAAAACCAGCCAGTATGATAATACCCTGTATATCAGATACCTACATTACAGTTCATATCAGTAGCAAAATCATAGTTAAAAAGTATCCGGGAAATAAATGATTTGGGATCACCACAACAGGAAGCACTAGATGAAAAGGCCTCAGTATTAGGAAGGTTGAGAGCAACTGTCCTAGAAGCTCAGAATCCTCTTCATTTATTCCTTCTAACCATCAGGAAATAGAGCACATTAAACGGGCATCTTCTAGCCTGTCACTGGGTGAGGTAACTAGACATGAGTAGGGGAAGAGGGTAGCCTAGTGGTGGGGACTGGTGGCTGCTAGCCACAGTCACCACTGATCACCATTCCCTCTGGCGATTTAGTGGTTGTTATAGGATTCTGAAGCCAGCTGGAAGTGACTGTTGACCCAGTAGATAGTGTCCCAGTTAGACTCTTCTTCTGCGGAACACGTGACAGAAGGCCCATGCTTCTCTGAGATACCCTGAATGCTGAGAACATGGGGTATGGTGCCCTATGCCTGGGTACACCTCCTTGTCAGATGTACGCCAGAACGGTGCCGTGATTCTGGGCTCCTAAGTCACTGCATCCTCAGCCTTCCATGCCCTCTTTCAGCATCCATGCCTGCTGTTTCTCCTGCCTGGAGCATAAGCTCTCACTACCAGCTGACCCCATCCCATACACCAGGCCCAAATCCTCCTGTTCTCTCTGGAACCCACCAGAAAGCTCATGGCAAGGTCACAGCCAGCTGGTCCAGGCTGGCGCTTTCCAACTACCTGCTTATCTGAAGGACTCATTCTTTGTTTTTTTGTTTCAGTTTCAAATGTTACCTTCTCAGTGTTTCAGTTTCAAACGTTATACTCTTGTTACCTTTCCAGACCCTTTCTAGGAAAGCCCTGCTTCCAAATGCTTACTGCTTTTTAAAATGGAAGGCATCCTCTCCTACTGGAAATAATTACAAACAATTAAAAATAATTAAGAACAAAACACATAAAATGGTGAGCTTTCAAGACATCGGCTGTCAAACAGCCAAGGCCTTCAATGACTGAGAGGTCATTGAAGAAATAGACTGAAATAGAGGAGCCCCGTGGCTCCGCTCACCTTTAACCTGGTCTGCCTCAGCCTGTGCCCAGAGAGGAGGAAGGGGAGAGAGCTACAGTGGTTATACAGAGGAACAGCCTTCCAAGAGTCTTCGGAACTAACAGATGGAAGAGCTCTTTTATTCACTGTAACAAAATGCCTCTCCTCCCAGAAACAGCCTGTATGTGATGGGGTTTACTTGGGCTCCTCATTTCAGAGTTAGTCCTGATGGAAGTCATGCTAGCAGAAGCATCCATTCATAGCAGGAGGAACGAGGTGTTAGCTCCTTACACACTGGTGAATCGGAAAGCAGAGCTGTTTAGTTATAGATCAGGGGTGGGCATAACCCTCAAGCAACTCCTGCAATAACCTAATTTCACACTATATCCCCAAAGTTTCACAAGTTCCCCGAGCAGGTGTTCAAACCTATGGGAATTAGTTGCATTCAAACCATAACAGACCACAGAAAACCTTGGAGACCTGTAGAGGATGCCCCTTGACTACTCAGCTTAGTGCAGTGCATGTGAGTGAAAAAAACCTCAAGGCTCTACAAACAACTGAAGGTTAGAGGAAAGCTTCTCAGGGCCTCCTGTAGGCATCAGGTAGAACACACGGGATTCAGTTTCAGGAGCGGTGCTATCAATATTAGTCCTCCACCAACATGCTAAGCGTCAAGATCTGAGAGGATCAAACTTGCAATTAGCTTGCATGATTTGTGAGCTGGGAAGATGACCCACTTAGCTAAGTACTGTTGTGCAAGTCTGAGAACCTGTGTTTGGATTCCCATTATACACACTGAGGCCAGGTATGACAGCATGTATCTATATAACTCCACAGCTTATCTCTGGAATTTGCACACATGTGCACACTCAGGCAGGTGCACGTGCTCGAGCACATACACACACACATATTCCACATGAATTAAAAAAATTTTAACATTAACCAATGTTAGAACAAATTTAGATAATAGAAAACTACTCATTACTCAAAAACCAAAACTACAATGTCTAGTATCAAAAAAAAAAAAAAACCAAAACAAAACAAAACAAAACTGGTCCAGAAATGGCACAAGACACTAGAACAACAATTGTAATAATAAAACATATTTTGGACTATAGAAATGTTATCTACCTGGACTTTCTGGAAAGAAATATTGCAAAGTCTTAGATGAAAGATCTCCCAGGCAAGACTGGTGGTTAATTAGACATCATAAGAGAGGGAGTTAGTAAGTTTAAACATGAACTAACCAAAACTTTTGAAAATAAAACACCAAGAGGAAAAAAATACTGAAAACAAAAGAAAGCAAAACAAAATGTTCTACTAAATATAAAGGCTATCTTTGAAAGGAGACGAAGAGAAGGTGAGAATGGTGAATGACTGAAACTTGCCCAATTTGATTAAAATATTGAGAAAACAGGTCAAAGAAGGTATGTGAACCACAAATACAAGAAACTAGAAAATCTAGACCAACATTCATCATAATTAAATTATAGGTTCCAGCAAGAAAGTTTAGTGGGAAAAGAAACTTGCTACCAAGTCTTATGACCTGAATTCTATCCCTATGACCCACATTGGTAGAAGAAAACTTTCTGCCACATGTGCAAATGCACACGAAAGTAAGTAAGTAAGTAAATCAATAAATAAATAATACAAAAGCAGTATCAAAGATAAAAATCATAAAATCAACCAGGTGATGAAAGACAAGTATACAGTGAATACCTTTCTCATTATAAACAATGCAAACAGATAAAGTGTAGAGCAGTCTCTTACAGTATTGGAAGAAAAACATCTGTTAATGTAAAATTCTATACCCAGCAAAACTATCACTCAGAAGTAATCGTGACACTCAGGCTTTCTGTTATACCAAAGCTGGAAAATTCCCCAGGCACAGACCTGCACTATGAGGAATAATGTGTTCTTTTCAGCAAAAGAAAGATATTGGGTAAAAACCTGTTTCTAAACGAGAATTAAGAGCCCCAGGAATAGCCTCTAAGTTGGTAAAATGTGGTTTATATAAACATCTATACATGTCTTTAAAATAGCACTGATCATTTTATAAAAAGAACAATAATGTTCTTGTGGTAGACCTCCATGTACAAAACCCCAAAGCCTCTGCCTGTTGTCCACAGTATAAGAGATATCTGAGGTGTGATTTGTCATCCTCAGATGGGGACATTGTCCTGGATCATCTCTGCTGGTCTGATGGGCTCAGAATTGTCATCCAAACAGATGCACAGTGACTAGGTGATAAAGTGGCAGTGGGAGCAGGAGATTGGCATGAGGAGTGGGCACGAGACAGGACATGGGTTCATCTAGAGAGTCAGCAGAAGAGGCTGAGACACCTGCATCCTGAGGAAGGAGCCAGACTTGCAGGTGCCTTGACTTTAACCCTGTGAGAGTGATTTTATATTTCTGACTTCTAGAACTACCAGACAACTGTGTTGTTTTAAACTAGTCATTTGTTTTTATCAGCAATAGAAAGTGAGGGTCTCCAGTGGGAACTAATTCACTCAAAGATATGACATATGACATTTGCCAGAAAGAAAGCAACAGAAGTGTGGTGCTGCAAGATTTTTATGCATGAAGAGAAATAAAGAAGCCCTTCTTTGACTACAAATTCACTTTCCAAGGTTTCATTAGCACAGTCAAACATAGTCCAAAAAAATGCTAAGAAGAAATTCCCAGAAATTAGCAGTTTGAAATAACTTTTGTCACTTTGTTGGTAATTGTTTTTGCTAATCTCCATCTCCTTGCTGTGCTCTTTAAATTCAACTTTATAATAGCTATATATAGGAAAGAAGCACTATATGTAATGTTAGATACAATTGTGTGTCTTAAGATAACACAGATTTAGTAAAGACTCACAATATCAGCTACAAAACAACCAGTTAACAGAGGAAAGTGCATGCAACTGTATATTGCTTTTTTTAAGGTTAGCAAGCAGAAGAGCAATAAGGATGGATTTTAGATATGTATTCTAAATGGCACTCCATCTCATTCAGAAAGTAAAGCAATGCATGTGTCTCGGATCCTGAAGACAATATTCATTTAGGTGTGAGACTTCCTACAACCCACAACCCTCCCCAGACTCCATGTAGACAGCACTAACTATCCAATCCATGTACATCTCAAACAGTCTCCTCTGGATTCAAAAATAACTACGCTATGGGCCAGAGAGATGGCTTGGTAAGGAAAGCGCTTACTGTACAAGCCTAAAAAAATTGGCTCCAGGTCTCCAGAACCCACATAAAAGTCAGACACAGCAGCATATCTGTAATTCTGGTACTGTTATGGAGACATTGGAGGTTGGTGTTGGAAAATCCATGGAAGTTCATGGGCCAGACAGATGTACATAAACATGAAACAAGACAGAACTTGTCTCAAATAGGGAGGGAGGTGAGGACCAACATCCAACACTGGCCACTGGCTCTGCACTACACACACACACACACACACACACACACACACACACACACTGAGGGGGTGGGGTGGGAAAAATTGCTTTAGGGTTTTTAAAGCCATGCTGCAGAATACTCAAACAACATTCTCCAAACCACTTTGGTTCCCTTTAATAGGAAAAAAAAATCTACTTACTTACTAGATGACATAAAGCATAAGAAAACACCCCAAGACAGGCATTTTAGAAAAGAGAATATTATGCAGAAGTTACAAGTTCAGGAGTTTGGAGGAACCTCTCTGAAAAGCTGCACTCCTGGGTGGGAACCGAGAATACTGTCCGAGTTCTCAGGCTCTGAGTTCCCTGGAAGACAGGAGCTGGGGGGAAGTTCACAGCCAGCCATGGGGCCGAGTCCCTGTGAAGAGCTATCATGGAAAGTTTGGAAAAGCACTTGAACATTCATGAGACAAGTGTGTGTACTGTGTCTGTCTGTCTGTCTTTTGTCTCCAACATTTCTAGAACTCTAAGCCTACCACTAAAACTAACAGACTGGAAGAGGGATTGGACGTGGCCCAGGGAATAAAACCGAGACGCTGTGGCTGCAGGGTGGAGTACTTTCTGGTTTTGGAATACAGAACTTAAAACAAAGAATGAAAGAAACTAGGTAGATTGCATTTTGAGACAGATGCTAGCATCTCCATTACCTGTGAGCCTTCTTCCAGTCCCTGTTCTGCCTTCTGAGGAACAAGTTTCCCCACTGAGAGCTGACAAGCTTGCTCAGTGGGTAAAGGTGCTGGCCAGCAAAACAGTATGGATTCAATCCCTGGGACTCACATGGTGGAAAGAGAGAGCTGGTTCCCCAATTTGTCCTTTGACTTCCAAATATATTCTGTTCTGCTCACATGCATGTGCATGCATACACACACACACACACACACACACACACATACACACACAAGCACATACACATAAATTCACTAGATAAATAAACAAATGCATAAATACAAAATACACAAAAGAGTTCTGAAAGGTGAGCCTATAGTGTGTCTTGACCGAAGGTGGCAGGCAGGTACAGCCTCCCTGGTCTCTGGAGATGACATTTCTCACACACACACACCGACTTGATTATCCTGAACTAAAGCCCTTGGATGGTTTGACTGGATTTTTGTGAAACAGGCTGGGAAAGTGATTGCAGCTCTTCCCTCTAGTTTCTCACTGAAGCCAGTATCCCCTTCGGGCACGATGGCTGGCAGAAAGCCCCAGCTGTCTTTGCAGTTCCTGTGTTATTAGAAATCACAGATACATTCATTCTGTCTAACAGGCATGGCTGACATCCCCAAGTACCATTTGTGCCCCCCATATCTTCAACGTCACAGCCAGCCCTTGTCAAACTGTCTGTTTACCAACACATACTACAGGCCAGTGGCAGTCCAAGCCTGATGACCTGAGTTCCGTCCCCAGGATCTGCACAGGGAAAGGAGGAAACTAACTCTATCAGCTTGTTCTCCTACCTTCACACATAAATAATGGCACCTGTGCAACCAAACACCCCCATACACACAGGCACACACATGCACATATACATGCATGCATGCATACACATGCACACACACATGCATATATACATGCACACACACACACACACACACACACACACACGCATGCATACATACGCATGCGTGAACACACACACAATGTCATTTAAACATTTTTTAAAACCAGAAAACACTCATGACTGAGTTATTTACAAGGAAATGCCTTTTCATACTTTGAAAACCTCATTGTCTCCCTGCTTGTCCTACAAGTCTCACATGATTAGGCTGTGACAAATAGAACTCTGCCACTAAATATTGAGAGCCTGGGAGAGGAGCAGGCCGGCTGGCTTCTGCCCACTGTAGGAAGCTCCAGCTGCCCTGAATTCTTTCTCTCCTTAGGGTAGAACTCTGAGTGCAGAACTCCTTGCAACTAGACTTCCTTGTATGTTCTTGCCCTGGCACCCACAGCACATAGCTGTTTTAAGACCCATAGACGTTAAGAAGCATGCCCTTACTCACAGGAAAAACATTGCTGCAGTCTGTGTTAGGAGCTACCTACACTTCAAATAGTAACCAGATTCCTGCTCTCCTGAACATTTGCATACTTCGGAACCAAGACAAATGAAAACATGGCCCAATTTTGCTTGTGGGGTTCTGGAGGCCCGCATACCATTGCTGTTCAATCTTTTGTGTCTGTCTGCAGAATGCTGGTATTATAAGGCTCAGGGCTGTCCATGGAAATATGAACTACAAAAAAAAAAAAAATTGGCATCAATAGCTGGCATTTGTTGTAGAAGTTATTGGCAAGCAGAACTGTCTCTTCTCTTAGCCAATGGCAATGTGATGTTTTTAATTCAATAAAGCATTTCAAGAAAGTCCAAACATAAAACTTATAAACACTAGAGGGTAAATATTTATTAGAAAGGGGAAATGAACTTTATGCAATTAGCACAATCAATCTTTTTTATGATTACAAGTTCCTCCTGTCCCCCATCAGCAGAGTCACTCCTCAAACTGCCAGCCCAAAGGCTCTGCCAGGTGAGGCAGAGGGTGGCATGAGAGCCGCGGGCACTGTCAGCGGGAAGCACATGAGCGTACATTGCTACTGGAGCCAGGACCAGTGGGCGGGGACACACAGAACAGCATTCCCGACCAGGGTCACTGCCTCACAAAGGCCCCCACCTTCCTCAACAGTACAGAGGGGATGCATACATACCTCACTCCAGCCCCTGGGGGTCTTAGCCGAGAGATGCCGTGTGCTGGGTTCTCATACCCACAAGTCAGCTGCCTCTCAGCCACACGCTGCACCTTCAGTGCCCTGGAAGTGTGTGATGGCCACAGGTAGAAAAGGAAGGTGGCTCTCGGGAGGAATTGCCGTTAACACGGGTGTGGTCACACACTGTAGGTTCAAAGGACTGTGGTGTTTGACGTTTGTGTTATGTTGAAGAGTGTTGAGTGTCAAAGCCGTGAGCCAACTGTTTCAGGCAGTCTCGCCTATTAATATCTGGCCCCAACCCTCCCTCCCTCTTTACCATGGTCCTGGAATAGCCTTGGGTACTTCACACAGTGATAAGAGAGTCTCCCTGATCAGGATGCCTGCCCCCACCTGTACATCGGTAATCATAGTCTTTCTCTCCCTCAGTCTGCTAATCTGAAATAAAAAAATGAGAGACTGAGTCCTCTTGACCCGTCATCAGGTTGTTTTAGAGGCTCAGTGAGAGATGCCCTAACTTTTAGCACGTAGCACACATCAGTAGGTGTTGCTGGCTCTGACCTTTCTGTTTAACCCTTGGATCCAGCAGGACAGTGGCAGATGCAGTGCGGCTGGTTATCATATTAACCTGTCCTTTTCTCTTGCATCTCTGTGTCCTTGCCCTGTCTCCTGACACCCTGAAAAGCCAGAGCCCTCAAAGAAAGCCCGCTCTCACCTAGTATGTACCTCCACAAACTCCCTGTCCCCAGTCTGGAAAGCCTCTTTGTACCCTGCTGAGAGACGCCTGGAATCTTAGCAGAGATCTCTGCATGTCCAGGAAGCCCAGGTATTCAAATCCCACAAGAGAACAAGGTTCCATTGTCTCTGGTGTCAGTCATATCTCAACCCAGAGCCACCTCAGAGCCTTCCTCCAGAGACTGGCAGAAGTGAGTGTGCCCTGCTGCAAATCTCGTCTTGCCCTTTCTCAGAGAGACAGACATGGGTTTCAGGTCTCTGTCTCTTTCTATAGCTCTGAGACTCCGGGATTCTTAGAGTCAGACTAGGTTAGAAATTGCTGGTCTAAATGAAATCTGTCCCTGCAGTGCCAGTGGACCTGGGCAGAGTTCAGGAGCCCGTGTGGCCCTGCCCCTCTCCAAAGGCTTGTGCAGCCGAATGTGTAGCTAGACACCTGGCTGCCTTGCCTGTCTTGGTTGGGTCTTAGCTCCAGCATCTGCAGCCTCCCGAAGCCGTTGGACTTTGGCAGAAACAGGCCTGGATTTTCCAGAAGTGTTTTGAAAGCTTACAGTAGACAGCCTTCTCAGAGAACTCTCCAGACAATACAAATTGTGTGTTATCTTTCATTCCTTGGCCCTATGCCAGTGGAAGTGCCCCCCCACCCTCACCCTGAAACACTCGGTCCCAGCCAGGTAAGGGTCTCTCCACCACCCTCAGGAACATGGAAGGAGAAACCACACCCAGGACTCAGGAAACATCCCAGGTTGGTGCTGGCGCACTGTCTGGGAAGACTTCAAACTGCAACATTTGTGGGAAATTTGGCCCAGTTAGTTTCATCCAGATCTTGGCGTGTTATCTGCCTTTGGCTTGTGTTATCAGCAACACTTCTTCTTTCCCCCCACCCCACCCTGAGGGACTTTACATAACCGTCCCCTCAGGATACACCGGAACACTAGCTGCTCTCTCATCATAGTGGGCGCCCAGTAAGAAAAGAGGCAAAAGATGAATCACAGTCAAACGCTCAGTCCTTGGAAGGCCCACCACCAGCTGGAGAAAAGTGGAAAACACTTGGGGCACGATCAAGGGGGTTCCTAAAGCCTGCCTTATATTTTCATAGGAGCGAGGACAAAGTGTAGTGCTGGCTGGGTTTTCCCAAGGTGCCACAGGAACCAGGCAGAGAAACAACCAGAATGTACCTATGACCAGACCCCTGAGGTGGCACAGACAAAATCAGAGAAATGGAAGCTCTTTCATCTCCTTGTTGCTTTTAGGAACTTTTTGCTGCTGTTCAAGAATGTCCCCCAGGATCTGATTGAGCCTTAGAGTCGCCCCAGCTCTCCCCCAGTATGTCCCTGTCTATCCAGGAGCACCATGTTTTCATCAAAGCCAGAGAACACTCGGTTCAGCAGCACTTAACACAATGCTTGGACCTTCTTAACCTCCCCCCCCCCTTTTTGGCACCTGTACCACACCAAATTCCAAATGTGGAGCATTTTTGGTACAAGTCTCTGGATTAGGAATTTCCAACAAGTACAGTCTCTACAAATACCTCCCCTACACACACACCATAAAAATAATTCACGCTCTGAAATGCTTCTGGTCTCAAGCATTTTAGATCAGGAATCTTGCACCTCTATGGGGTCTGGCAGGCAGGCCTGGGGTGAAACAAGATGCTGAATGCTCTTGCCTGCCTGATAGACTTAGTTCTTGGGAAGAAATAAGAAGGAGAAACCAGGGACCGGCAGAGACCTCATGCAACCCATGGGCAGACGCCATGGGTTTTGGGTCAGGATTTGCACCGTATACTGGTGATTTAAATTCTATTTCTATGTCTATACCACCGGGTAGTAACTGTTTGCCTCACAATGTTGATAAAGTATGTGATACCCAGACTTGGTACACAGTTAAATGTTTACAGTTTGTTGGATCTTCCCTCACTCAGAGGCAGGCATCGCTTGACTTAGAAGGGCGTTTTTTCATTTATACATCCCACTAGCCAGCATGCCTACCTATGTGGGGGATGCTATGTGCTGCCAGGGCTGTGAGGAGGTGATGAGGAGGCAGCTGCTATACTTGAGGACTCAGCATACAGAGTGTAGCAGAGAAGATAGAACTGTCCTCCAGCAGAGCTGGGCGGGTTAACACACTCTTAAAACTCTAATGGGTGCTTCCTGGTTGGGACAGGTGGAGGGGACTTTGGAGGCATCTGGGTCCCCAATTCCTGATTGGTTGTAGTAGCTGCTCCTCCACAAAGCCTGAGCTCCTTGCATTTGACCTTGAATGAGCAGAGCATTGGGTACCTATTGATATTTATGCTAGTCCTGGACTGAGCTCTCCAGAGGCAGGCAGGATGCCATGCTCCTGTCCACTCTGTATGTCTAGCATAGAGCAGCCCTTGGGAGGTGAGCTCTGACAATGGGTGTAGAACCCTTGAGGGAAATACAGACACCCCTGCCCAGAAACAGGGTCCTATCTGGTGTAAGAATAGGGTACACAGAGGCACAAAGGAGAAGAGGGGTGTAGGAGTTCAGGTAGAGACAACTGTTCTGTGTCATGAGTGTGAGTTAATCTGGGTCCTGCAAGGAGTTCGGAAGGTTTATGTGGCATCTGAGTTTTAGATTTGCAAGCTATGATGAGCATGGACATGCCCAGGGTTAGCTAGATGGAGGAGGAAAAGTACTTCAAGAGGCAGTGCCTTTGAGGAGAAAATTTGCTCAGGAAAAGGCAGAAACATTTTAACATTTGATCACCTTTATTTTTATTGTTTGAGAATTCCACATATGCTTAGTACATGATTTGATCAAACCTGACTCATTCTTTCCTCTCCAATTCCTTCTACACCCCGCCCCAACTTTTCTCTCCCAACTTCAAGAGCTGTTTGTTCATTTGAGACAAGATCTTTCTATGCATTCCTAGCTGTCCTGCAACTCTACGTGAATCCTACTGGCCTCAAAGCCACAGAGATCCCTCTGCTTTCTGAGTGCTGGGAGTAAAGTCGTGTGTCACTACGACTGGTTTGTGTGCTCCACTTTAAAATTCCACTTAGTACAGCCAGTTTGAGCTGGGTACCATCCCCTCACAAACAATCTCCCCAACTGCCTGGAGTTCATCATCTAAAACTGGGGCTTCTCTCCCATGTATGCTGGGAGTTTCATCTGGCTTACAGACATTTCGAGTTTGTGTGTGCAGTTGCCCTGTCCTGTTCATCAGACACAAGTTGTCTGCAGACATCCCTTCCCTCTGACTCTGAATCGCAATGCCTGTTCTTCCCTGAGTCTTATGCAGAAGGCTTGTGACATGGACATCTCATGTAGAGCTGATTATTCCATAGTCTGGGTCTTCACAGGTTGGCTGGCTATGGGCTCTGTGTTCATAGCTTCTCTTTGATGACTGAGAGATGCATCAATCTATAAGTATAAAGGACATTTAGGAGGGTATAGTTGCTAGTCGTTAGTAACCATGCATGGTGGCTAGTAACCAATTATAACAAAGAACGTATTTGTCAGCTTTCGGTCGCTGTAACAAAAATACCAGAGATAATCAACTTAGGAAAAGACCGGTTGTATTTTGCCTCATGGTTTCTGAACCTTAACTTCCTGGTCTGCTGCTTTTGGTAATCTGAGAACGTGGTGAATCTTGGCAGTCAAAACTTAATGAGACAATGTCATTCATCTCATGGTGACCAGAAAATGGAGAGGGAGTTAGATACTGGACACACGCTTCCCATCCTTCCCCCTCACTTTCCAATAGCACCAAGCTGAGACAAAGTCTTTAACTCATTGCAGAGTATTCCCAACATAGACACTTGGCTTTCAGTGTGATTTTTCAAATTTATTTTAATGTTTCCCAAATGAGCAAAGTGTCCACAGTGTACAAGAGCTGAAACGTTTAAACATTAGCACACTTGTGTGTTTGTGTGGCCTTTGAACTTCGTTCTTTTGACAATGTCTTAGTCAAATCTGTTATAAATGGAGTTGCTCCAGTTAAACTTTCTGTAGATTGTGCTAGGTATTAACTTATTGTGAGGCAACTTTAGGTCCCAGGAAAGTATAAAAGTAGTAAATTGTATTCACCAACTTCCCATATATTCCATAATCCTAGAGCAATTATTTAAACCAGGAAAATTTCAAAGAAGTGATAATATTTAACCTGGGTTGAACATTACACAAAGGATGCATGTGTGAAGTCACCACACAGCACTCCATAAATATATACAGTGTCTGTAGGAATTAGAAACTGAAAAGACTGGGGAGCAGTTCAATGGGGGAGTGCTGGCATGGCACGCTTATGATCCACACTTAAATATACTCGTATAAAAACAAGAAATCACCTCACAACAGTCTAAGAGAAACTCCGTTCTTGCCCATTTCTACCCTTTCTCCACCCCACAGTCCCAACAGGATCCTGATTGGCATTTACTCTTCTGTCTCTCCCATCACTGCCCATCCATGGTAGTTCTGTCTGTCTGTCTGTCCTCACTATTCACGACTTCCATGCTTTTGCAGAATACTAGTCAGTTGGTTCATGAATCGGGCCTTTCTTGTACCTTCATTAGCTCGAGGTTATAACCTGAGGGGGGTTTACCATGGCGGGTGACAATACTGTTACCTCTAGTCACCTGGCCGAGGTGCCATCTCACAGGGTTCTTCATTGCCACTTACAGCTTTTCCCCTTTGCATTCAGAGCTTGTTTGTAGCAGGGTTTCTCAGCCTAGGCTCTCCTGATGTGCTGAGCTAGAGAATTCTTTGTTGCTAGGAGACAGTTTGTACACTTGGGAGTTAGGCAGAATCCTTGGCACACATTCACTGTGCTGCAGGCTCTCCTGACTAAGTTGTGAAAACTAGAAGCTGTGTCTTCAGGTGCCACCAAATGTTCTTTGGGACGCTCAGCTGCCCCCAACTGAGAATCATTGATCTACAAGATAAATACCTAGAAGTGGGTCAAAGGTCATCTTGCACACATGTCAGTTCTGTAGTTGTGTAGTTGTGTTTACCTAGAACCCAACAGAAGACACACAGAAAAGTGCCCAGACAGCAAGTGTGCCGTAGTGTTGGTTTTTCACTATGTATACAAGTATGGCCAGCACATCAGGAAGCAGGGCATGTTGGGGCATCCAGAGTGGCCCTGGTTACTCATTGCTACTCACACCTCCTACTCACACCACCGTTGTACACTGAGGCCTCTCAAGCTGTTTGCCTACCTTTGGATTTTATTTAACACCAAGAGTGCACACATCAGTGATAGATCTGATGTATCTCACTTCCAAAGAGGTTTGAGTTACACACTTTCATAAGTAGTGTAGGTGAGTGCCTCCCTCTTCTGCACCTTTACCTTGACTTATTTCTTAATAAATCTTTTACCTATTTTATTATTTTTATTTCATGTGCATTGATGTTTTGCCTACATATCTGTCTGTCTGAGGATGCCAGAGCCCCTGAAACTGGAGTTAGAGACATTTGCCAGGTGCCATGTGGGAGCTTGGAATTGAACCTGGGTCCTCTGGAAGGGACGCCAGTGCTCTCAACCACTAGACAGTATCTCTAGCCCCCTCAGCCCACCTTCCTTACCTTTGCTCATCTTGACTTTTCCGAAAATAAGTCCATTGCAAGTGAAACTGAATTTCTTTTATTAATGAGCTAGAGTATTTATCTGTGTATTGAAGACTAACGCTTTCTTATGTCTGTGGACTGGCTTTACCTATTTGTTTTTAAATTTTGTTACTTGTGCCACTGAGGCTTTTTTTTAAATTGTGTTTAGAAACTTTACCAGTAACAGAAAAATGTACCTTTAGCTGATATAAAAGTCCTTCAGCCTTAACTTTTATTCAGCTTAATATAGTTTTTGTTTAATTTTGATTTGGTTTTTTAAAATTTTTGTTGTTGTTGTTTTAGGCACTTATGTGTGATGTAGAACATCTATTTTCTAAAAATCATGGGATTCGTTTCATCTCCCAAATGGTCTTTTCACTGCTAAACTGTAAATAAGTTTATTTCTATGGCTTCTTTTACATTTATGATTTTGCTTTTATGTTAAATTTCATAGCAGAACACAATTTTGTGTGTGTGCACACGCATGAGTGCAGGTGCTTATGCAAGCCAAGAGAGGGTGTTGAATTCCTGGAACTGGAGTAACCCAGTTGTGGGGCCTGGGAATCCAAGCCCAGGTCCTGTGAAAGAACAGGGAGCTTTCTGAACCACAGAGCTATCACTCCAGACTCTGTGTCTTGTTCTTTATTTCTGGTTTCCCTCTATGTCACACTAATCACATCCTGCATTTAATGTTTACATGACCATAGCTTTATGAAATACTTTAATACACTGAACATGTGCTTCTCTACAATTTTCCCAGTGAATTATTCCTTGTTTGTTTTCTCATGTGGTCTTCGAAATTGTGTGATTGTGTTAAATTCAGTTGGATTCTTTTGTAAATTAACTTAGTGGAAAGCGTGTTCTTGTACCTAACTCTGAATCATCCTACAGTAACATCATGTTCTCTTACACGATTTCTAGATGTCTTCCAATCCACCCTTGGGAGAATGTCTAATTTGTCTTTGTATAAATTTTACATATTTCTTCTTACATTTATGTCTACAAAATAGTCCTGTTCTTTTCTTGAATGAGATCTTTTGTTCCATTATATCATTGACTTGTTATGTCTTAAAAGGGGGTGCAGACATCTTGCTAAATGAAATGTCTGGATACTGTACATATTCTAGTTGAATGGTTTCATTTTCTAGTTACAGAATTCCTTTGCCCACCTACTAATTTCTTCTATGATCTAAAAAAAACAAACAAAACAAAACAAAACAAAAAACAAAAAACAATTGGCTATCCTTTTCTTCTTGACTTTGAGGCAAATGCTTCTAATAGTTCATGGGTATATATCAAGTTTTAAAAAGTATACATTGTTTTAAATCTTAGTAAGCATCTAACAAGAATCACAACTGAATTTTATTAAATATCTTTTCATTATCCGCGGGGAGAACAAAATCCTCACTTTAAAAATTTCTCATTTTTTAAAATATTTTTATGAGCATGAATGATTTGCCTGTGTGTGTGTGTGTGTGTGTGTGTGTGTGTGTGTGTGTGTGTGTGTGTGAGATCACATGGAGCATGTTCATGTCTGGTGCCCATGGATACCAGAAGAGAGTATCAGATCCTGTGGAACTGGAATTACAGGTTGTAATGAGCTGTCGTGTAAGTAGTAGGAACCAAACCACCCAGTGCTCCTAATCTCTGGACCATCTGTCCAGCCACAGCATCTCAGTTTTGAGTTGGTAAGATGGTGACTTTATTAGCATCTATTTAAACACTTAGCTATCCGAATTCTGGAGGGAATTTTATTTTGGTCTTGTATAATTCACTCAAATGTGCTAACAAATTGTATTTTGAGTCTTTGCAACAATTATTCACAAATAGGTTCCGTATGCTTATCTTTCCTTATGCGTATTCTGTTTGGGGTCACTTACATTACCTCAAACATTACAGTTACACTACTTAGTATTAAAAAAAAAATAGAGAAAACGCCTTCCCTTTACGTGTTCTTAAATACTTTAAGGATGTTAGTATTGGCTGTTCCTTGGAAGTTAAATAGAAATACCTGTGAGAAAAACAATGCTAAGAATTCATAGGGATGCCCATGGGGCCTTTCTAGGTCTTCTCCACTGCTCAATCTGTAGTTAGAGAGAGAGGGGGGAGGAGGGAGAGAAAGAAAAGGAAATTCATTATTTGGAGTAATTAATTAGGGGATTGATTAGATTGGTTAATTAAGCTCATTAATTAATTAGTCTGGTGACAAAATGCCTGGTGACAACTTGAGGGGAACATACTCGGTTCATCTAACAGTTGGAGGGAATTGGCTATTGTGGCAACCATGGTGACAGCCGCTTGAGATGCCTGGTGATGACGCTGCATCCAGGCAGGCTTTGAAGTACAGTAAGTCCTTTTTCTCAGGTGGCTTTCTACTCTTATGCAGTGTACTCAAACCCAACCTGAGAAGGTCACTGCCCACTGAACTCCTGTTGAGGATGATAATCCCTCACAAGTATGAAAGAAGCCAACCTAATCTACATAATCCCTCACAAGTGTGTCCAGAGCTGTGTCCAGAGGTCAGAGTCAGGTTCGCTCTCAGCCATTCACCATGTTATCATTGAGACAGGGTCTCCAAATGTAGTTTAAGCTGGCCTAGAGCTTGCTATGTAGACGAGGCTGAACTCACAGAGATCCCCCTGCCTCTGCCTCCTGAGTGCTCAGACTAAAGGCAGCATGCCTGACTCTGTCTTATTTTTTGAGACAAGGTCTCTCACTGAACTCACACCTCCCAGATTCAGCTGGACTGGTTTGTCAACAAGCCCAGGAATCCTGCCATCTCTGCCCTGCACTGCCAAGTCACAGTGACATTCGGGTTCTGGGGAATCTAGAACCACTGAGCCACCTCTCTGCTCCACACCCAGGCTCACTGTCAAACAGCAGACCGATTATTTTGACATTTACAGAAAAACCATGGGTTTTGTACATAAAATGAGGCAAGTGGGCTCTGCTCTGCAATTTAAGTCCACCCTTCTTGTTTACATGCTCTCTTCCCCTTCCCTTGAATACTTTGCTAAATGTTCTTTTCTTGTTCACTTGTCCTACAGAGAACCAGGCCTGGAGGTTTCCTTTGCTCTACCTCTTACATAATAGAATAATATTATCTCTTTGTTCTGTTTTGATCATCCTGGTGGCAGTGTTCCTGTTCGTGGTACTGACCACTGAAACAAACTTCTGCATGCAGCAAGAGAGGGCTCTATGCATAGTCCCTTTTACTTTACAAGACGCCCCTTATATTACTTTATGCTTTCGGCTTCCGGGTCACATTAAGTGATTGCTACACAGACATAGCAGAGCTTTCGTTGTGATCTAGTATGAAGGTTTTATCGGAGTAAGCAAGGTCAGCTCGTTTGTTGGTGTGTCAGATGATTCTTGTCCTAAGTTGTTTTTCTGGTTTTTGTTTTTGTTTTTCTGGCTTTTCTTGCTTTCCTCTCAGTGTTTCTTTTGTAGAAGTTTGGGACTCTTTCCAGTGATCTCCTCTAATTGTATATACAATTAATCCTCTAGGTTTTTAGTCTCTAGACACTTACAAAAAAATATCTCTTGTCTTTGGTGTTTGGAAAACTACTAAAAAGAGTGTCTGTACCAGTTTACTGTTGTTTCTCAACAAATTACCACAAAATATGGTCCCTTAAAACAAAACATATCTATTATTGTTCAGGCTCTGAGGGTTAGATAAAGGCATGGCCCAGGCAGGCCCATGTCTCAGCAGTTTTACAAGGTTATGGGGAGGGCACAGGTCTGAACTACAGCCTCATTTGAAGCTCAGCAGTGGACATGTTTGTTGCTGTCCTCACTGGCTCACTGTGGAATTGTTCAGAGGCCCCTGTTCCTTGTAGGTTGTTGGAGCAAAGGCTGAAGTTGCATGCTGTCTAATTTGTTGGGATGGGCTCGGGTTCTTTGCTGCATGGTCTTTTTTTCAACATGGCAGCTAGTTTGACCGAAGAAGGCAAGCCTAGCAATCAGTTCAGGGAGCCTTCACAGAGATCAGAATGTTGCATGAGATAATCATGATGTCACATCCTGCCATCTGTGCTGCACTCTGTGGATTAAAAGTGAATCCGAGACAAGGAAAAGTGAGCACAGTCATTTGCAAAGACGGGCGCGGAAATCAACGACTTCGCCCACCGCCTCCAGTCACGACGTGCCCGGCACCGTCCAGAGGATGATGGTAGCAGTCAGGTTGCAGGACTGTTGACCGTGTGGCCAGCGACTCCTCCAAACATGCTAAGGAAAAGAGAAACTACAGACTATCAAATACTGCGGAGGAGCCAGCAGCGGTGTGGATTCTTGCAGAATGCACATTGCTGTGGATTTTTGCTACAGGCGCCTGAGTTGCTCGGAGAATGGGGAAGAGAGCAAGGCAGAGAATGACGATGCCTGGTTTAACTGCCCATGCTTGAAAAAGCGTCTTGGAGCAGCACCTTGGGCGGCCACACGTGGGCCCAAGGCTGCCGTTCTAAAGCCTCCTTTGCGCTTACTCTCCCTTTTACAAACCAAAGCCACCAGTGGGATTCCCAACACCAGTGTCTCACCTGTGCTTGCAAGTGTACGCAAAGGAAATCCCACCGTATCCTGCTGTCGTAACCACGATCTGTCTCCACTGATGCCAAAACATTTGGCTTGTTCTAACCTTCATGATAACACACGTCGTATTGAAAACAAACATTCCTGACATCTTCACAGAACATATATTCAGATTTCTTTCCAGTATGTTCCTGGGAGCGAAATTATAGATATGACGGTGTACAAGCTGGTAAGAAAGATTGATGGATAATTTTCCAAAATTGTTCAAAAAAGTCCGAATGTGAACATCATTATACAACAGTTCCTGTTGGTTGTATCCTTGTCAAGGTTTGGAATTCCCCATCTTTTTCCATTCTATGTAAAAGTATCTAGAGATGCTCTTAATTTGCCTTTGACAGATGAATAGGTTTGGGCATATTTTCATATGCTTAATTGCCATTTAAATATCATCTTATGAAATGCTCAGGTCCTTCTGCCCCTTTTCCCACTAAGTCTTTTTTCTTATTTGATCTGTAATAGATTTGATTTGTTGTTCTCTTTTTCTTTAAAAAAAAAATGTGCTAGATACATTTTATCCATTATTAAGACATCCCCTATTTATTGCAAACATTTCCTCTGATATTCTTATATTTGCCTTTTAATAAACACAAGCTCTTCATTTTAATGGAGTATAATTCATTCTATCGTCTCCTTTGTCGTTGGTACTGTTTAAGAAGACTTTGATAATTAGGGATGTTTCATGAGAAAGCCTGTTCATAAAATGCGTGATAAACAGTTCACCCCACCTCCTTCCTCTCTCTCCTAATCCTAAGCATTCTTGCCCCCTAATTGCGCTCCTGGGCCTGCCTTGTGTCGTGCCCATGCGTCTGAACATCGCTGTGACATTCTGGGGGAATTCTTAGGTGGGAGTGTGAGGGATCAGGCTTTTAATGAGGTGCCGTCATCTTTATGGGAGCAGCTGGGCCGCACTCAGGTTCTCGTCCTTTTACCATTCCGTGGAGAGATACATGCATGGTAATGGGGACGGGTAGGTCTCTCTGAACCCACGCGTTCCCTCCATTCACTGACCCGTTCAAAGGCTCAGGCCAGCTTTCCCCGTACTTGAGAAGTGAGAAGAAGCTGCAAGCTTTCCTTTGCAAGTTGTAAGAACCCCCTCCGCTGCTGTCTTCCTTCCTTTCTACTTTATTTTTGTCCCTTCTGTCTCCACTCATTTTTTTCCTTCAGACAGCAGGGTTGCACATCTGTTCGGTGCAGATGTTTCAGACTGCTTGGAACAGCAGCCTTCTAAATTGAGCACAGTCCGCCCATTGCAAA
The DNA here is from genome assembly GCF_963924665.1 of Micromys minutus. NCBI lineage: Eukaryota > Metazoa > Chordata > Mammalia > Rodentia > Muridae > Micromys > Micromys minutus. The sequence goes on from NC_137972.1 coordinate 68,546,220, forward strand.
ACTCACTATCACCTCCCTGAGCTGTTATGCAGGGGGTACATCCCCCGTCTTGCCTGAAGGGCATCAGCTATCTGCTGGCCACACAGAGAAGAGTAAGGTCTCCCCATTCCCGCTCAAGCCTCTTAGCCTGAATTGGGTTTGGCATTCTGGAAGCACTGTGTCTTTAAAGGCGCCGTAGGAACATCTGTTTCCAATTTTCAGGCCATGATCATGATGAGGATTTGGGTGCAAGTAGTTTATGTGGGAAGCAATCCCAGGAAATACTGTGAGGGGCCATCTACAGGGGGAAAGTGTAGAAAGGTACATTGATGGGTGTAACTCATCAACAGCCTTGGGCAACAGACTGTCCCACTAGGACACCCTAAGCCACGTGTAGAACATAGTCCAGAATCCCTCTCCCAAAGGAACAGGGTCAGCCAGCCCCCATCTCTTATGGTTGATGGTCCTGTCTTCTCACAAGTCCTCTGGGGAAGGAGAACAGCCATGCCTGCCTTGGTAATTTTGATAATTTGTCTCATTCTGAACACTTCGTCAATATCCAAATGTCTCATTAGTACAGCTGGGAGTCTGACTTTTTTTCGAGGCCTATTCCTGTTTTAGTAGAATCGCTTTAGTTCTGTATTCATTGGCTTTCCGATTTTTTTTTTCTGGGTAAAAGACTGTAATAATTTATGCCCAGCTCAGCAGAGGCCAGGCAGGGAGAATAGAAGGCTGCCTCTGCCTTTCAGCCTCCTATTTCTGGCTCCTCGGATATCCGCTTAAACCACCATCTCACTCACATGGGACCCTTGGCGCTGAAGCTGCCTCTGGTGAAGTAAGACTAAGCCTGTTGCTTGTATTCTTTGTCAGCCCATGGGTATCTGCTTTACCCATCCACTCAGTGGGATTTACTGACCACTCCTGGGGAGCACCCCCAGGAATACCCCAAGTTTGGAACTCCTGAACTCAGTCCCGGGGGACAAGCCTTTCTCGGAGTAAATGCAAGAATCCCACTGAGCTGAGTAAGCTAGGGAGCAGGTTTCAGAGTTCCAGAATCATGACCCTCCCCTTCTCCCCGTGTGTCTCAAATCCTAAATTGGAGCGGCGATTTCTTTCCCGCTAGGACCCCAGCTGGGACCCGCCTCTGGGAGCCTTCTGGAGGCACTCATGGTTGCTTCTCTCATCCTACAGCATCTGATGTGTGCTGGGCTATGGTGCCTGGTAGAGGGAGACACATCCTGCAAGACCAAGCTGGACCCTCCCCTGGATGGCACTGAGTGTGGAGCAGACAAGGTAACACCTGGCTTCCTTCCGGCACTCCTGGCAGGCAGCCTCTCATCTCCTGGACATGAGCTTCTCCCTGTCTGGAAGGCCCTGTACACTCTGAAACACCCTTGAGCACTCTAGGGATGCCCACGGAGCCCTCTGCAGGCCGAGTGTCTCTGTCACTCCTTGTTTCTTAGGAAGCCACAAGAATCGATCACTTCCTTGATAGTTTTATTATTATTATTATTATTATTATTATTATTATTATTATTATTAAATGAACTCCTTTGTCATGCAAGCGAATTTTCGTAAATGGGAAAGGTTGGGTTTTGTTTGGTTTCATTTTTGTTTTTCAAGACAGGGTCTCTCTGTGTAGCCGGTGCTGTCCTGGAACTCATTCTGTAGACCAGGCTGGCCTCAAACTCAGAGACTATCTGCCTCTCACCCCCCAGTGCTGGAATCAAAGGCCAGTGCCACCAACACCTCACGAGGGAAAAGGTTTTGAATGAGTAGATGTTAAACGGAAAACAAGATCATTTGCTATACATTGATGAGAATCGTTCTAGCTAGGTTTTATCCAGTAACCCAATCCTACTGAAGCAGTGAGACTCTAAGCATGGGGGAGAAGAGGTGGACAGGACCTGCAGCTCCACAACTTCCTCTTCAGTCTTCTGAGCAAGCTTTTATTAAGCGATTTCATGATTCCTCTGCCTACCTCCTTTCCCTCCTCCTGACCTCCTTCCCCTTTCACCTACTTCTTCCCTTCCTCCCTCCCTTCTTCCCCTTCTTTCTCCCTCCTTCTCCTTATTCTTATCTTCTAGTTCTTCTTCTTCTTCTCGTTCTTCTTCCTCCTCCCCTCCTCCTTCTTTCTGTCTCTTTCTCTCTTTCTCTCTCTTTCTCTCTCTCTCTCTCTCTCTCTCTCTCTCTCTCTCTCTCTCTCTCTCTCTCTCTCTCTCTCTCTCATTGTCCCTTTTGAGATAGAATCACTGTGTATACCACAGGCTGTTCTGGAACTCACTGTATAGCCCAGACCATCCTTGAACTTGTGATCCTTCAAGGCCTTTGCCTCTCAAATCCTGGGTTTTCAGGCCCCTTATTGCCACACCTGGCTTATTGGAAGCCTTGAAATAATTAAAACAGAAAGAGATGCTTTGTTCTGATGCTGTGCTTAGGAGGGGCACTGGGTCACATGCTCAGGGAAATCTGCTTTAGAGATTGGTTTCCTTTTATCCTCAGAAAGAATGTATCTACCTACAGCTAATCCCTCTGCTCCTCCATCTGCCTAGAGCAGGCTGGCCTTGGCCTCCCATGGCTGGCTTTAGAAGCATGCACCACCACACCTGACTTTGATTGTTGTTTCTAAGTACTAAACCCAGCCTTGGAGTTCTGGCTGCAGATGCTGAAATTGTTGCCTTCCTGGAGAGAGATACACAAGCACATTATTCAGAGTTTGTACACCTTTGGTTGTGTTCTCCTGCCGCGTGGATCAATCCATTTCTTGAGAACTTAGAAATTCTCTGAAGAGCACATTCCCTGGATAAGTTTGTGACAAGCTCCAAACTCCAGGGAGATTGCATACGAGGCTGAGCAATAATTACCCAACACACACGCCCTAAAATACTCAACTTCCATAGACATTTCAAAGTGGATTTTGACACCATGAAGGAATCAGTCTTTAGGGTATCAGAAGCTTTGCTGAGTGTGGCCCATCTGTGCATTTCAGTGGTGCCGGGCTGGAGAGTGTGTGAGCAAGACGCCCATCCCAGAGCATGTGGACGGGGACTGGAGTCCTTGGAGCACCTGGAGCATGTGTAGCCGAACGTGTGGCACAGGAGCGCGATTCCGGCAGAGGAAATGTGACAATCCCCCGTAAGTGCCCCCTCAGATCCTACCACAGGGGCATCCCATTCTGTGGGTCTTAACCCCAACACTGAGAATTGTCTTACAAAGGGAAGCAGAATAGACTATTGAGTTGCTTTCTCTGAGCACAGAGATACAGTGGGGTCCCAGCACAAGCTGGCACCATTATCCCTTACTTGGCTGTGGTATAAAGACTCCCCAAGACAGCTAAATAACAATCTGTCTTAACTGCACCATGGTCTACTGGGCTGAAGGCCATTCTCAGGAGGCATAAAGACTTTCCTGATGAGGTATCTGACCTTCAACTTGCCCTTGACAGATCCGGGAGCAGGTTGAGCATGTGCTTGGAAGTAAGTATCTTTGGATGGATTCAGTATTTGCTCAGCTAAATCATTGTCACTGTTTGTCTTTCTAGAACTATTTGACATGGGGGGAATAGGTTTTTTTTTTTCTTCTAAATTTTCATAGACTATGATATACCAAAGACCTTTCCTGTTCACCACAGGAGATTTGCCTTGGAAATTTCAGGGATAGATTTTTATGCTCCAGTGTAATAATTACACCTCCATGGGAAAATGGTTTTCCACGCCAAGGTCATATTGATGACTAATTAGCAGATACCTCTTGTTTGTAAAAAAGTCTCAATGTTCAGGCTGCACAGGTAAATCACAGGGGTGATTAGATCCTTCACTGACCCAGGTTCGCCAAGAGCTAACTAATTCTAGGAGAATGTCCTTTATAAAGAGGAGTGACATCCATAGTGTAGTAGGTGACAGTAGCATCATAATCTTTATTGATCTGTAACAATTGGCATTATGTAAAACGTCTTGTTCAAATACAGCTGAATGTTTGGCACACAGTAGGTGTTTTAAACTCTTAGGAATGACTTAACTGAAAGCCTCAATGCCCTCCTACTAAGGGGACTGGCTGGGGGAAGATGATTAAATACCTCTGGCTGAGTGGTAAGATGTGATTGGAGGGTAGATTCCATTTTATTTTTAAAAAAACATGGTTCAGTTGAAATAGCTCTAATTCTCAAAAGAGGGAAGTGGGTTTGGATCCATAGACCTGAAGGTTGGTCCTCAGCTGTCATAGTCATTGGCCATTTGACCTTGAGGAAAACCCTCCTGATCCCTGGGCCTTAGTTTCCCCTGTTAGAGCCCAGTGGCATGTGAGAGGAAGAAGACCCCAATGTAAAACCTGGCACAGGCTAGCCTTCACGTTCTGTAAGATTCCTTACACTACAACATCCAGCAACGTCTACTCATGCAACTAGTAACAACTATAAAAACTGTGGATACTATCAGTGGTCCTTATCACTAGCAGAGCCAGGAGGATGCCACCCACCTTCTGTGTAACTCACAGAGCAGCAGTGCAGCTCAGCACAGCATGGGAGGAGCTTGTGTGAGTGAGGTAGGCTGTCTGTGTTGTGCTTAGAGCCTTAGCTGCATACTTGTCTCCTCTGGCTTATCACATATGTCAATCCTTATCAGGTGGTACCCAGTAAGCATCACACAGAGCCTCTTAAATGTTCAACATTCCCTGTGTCCTGACAAGCCAGGCAGCTTGATTTATTTAGGTGACAGCAGGACTTTCGAATACCACATGATGTCCCAGGGCTGGGAAAATGCTTTAGCACACTTTCCAGGGATCAGCGGCACCCTTTTGTCGTGCAGTGATATTGGCTAAGATCCTCCTGCCAGAGACAACTTGCAGAGGAGACTTTCCAGAGCTCTGTGGCTCCTCACCAAGACTGTCAAAATCCTAACTGCATTTTGACCTGCCCTCCTACTGCCCTGTCCTACCCAGGGAACATTTTGCAAGAGTCTCCTTAAGACTTTCCAATTCCTAGAATTGTGTTGCTGTACCCATCCTGGCTCACCCTGCTCTTAGGTTATCTGTGTTGAGAATCCCGTCCCATCCATCCAGATCCGGTAGCCCCAGAAGAGAGAGCTTATACCATTTTTTTTCATGAATTTGTGCTCTCAGCCAGTACTCACCGCACCGTACTGTGCCCAGACGCTCCCCTCAGCACTGTCACCATCATAAACTTACCACTTCTTTACCTCCTGTGCTTTGTCACTGAGGACTGAGAGAATTGTAAAGAGGCTTGTGTGCTCTTCACACAGTGGTATAGGACAACGGTGTGTGTTCCTTCTCACCCAGTCTTTTGGCCTGATGGCTGTGAGACAGACTGGTGCTAAAAATGTACCAGAAAAAGGCGGCTACTGTTCTTGTTCCCTGAAAGCCTGTGTTCCTTGTGACCTGACAGACTTTCCCCCGCCCCCCCTCTCTCAGTAAACATTAAGTGTAGATACTGCTAGGCACGGTTTACAGCAACGAGCAAAGATATACAAAACCTTGCCCACCCTCCCACAATTCCCCTTACCCTGATTTTAAACTGGAACCCTTGTAAGTTACACTCTCCTCCCTGTTCATGTCTACATATCACCCTCATTTCTGCCTTACTCAAGGGCACAGCCCCGTGTCCATGGTTTTCCCCTTGTACCACATACAGCTGTTTAAAGCAAGTCAGGTGAATGGGGCCTACCATCACCACGTACCAATTTTCTGGAGCACTGTGGACTACATGGGCTCTGTTGGTTATTAGCCAGACAGCTCTGTGCCCAAGGTCACACAATGACTTGGTAATTTCTATTTTACAAAAAAAAAAAAAAAAAAAAAGCAGAATTCTCAAATCAAGGGTATCCATGAGATTGGTTCCTCCTTGAATGTGCTTCCCAAATTTGTTCTGGCTTTGTAGCTCTGGTGGGTTTTTTCGTCCTCATCTTACAGTCATACCACAGTCTACCTGCACTTTCTGTGGTCTCTTCATCTCATCTCCCGGAAGTACTTCCCATTGGATTTCAGGCCCATGTAGTCTGAGATGTCCTCGGCATAAGATCCTAAAGTACATCCCCTTCACATCCCTTTTTCTGAACACAGTGACCTTCTCACACTCGTTACCAGCCTGTCTTAGTGAACAGCATGACTACCATTCAGCTTACACCCCACCGTGAAGCATCTTGTCTTTAAGTCAGCCACGATGGTCCAATCCAGGGCCTTCAACGGCACTCCCCTAGCCCTAACTTGCCCTTATTGAGATCTCAGTGTAAATCTCTGATCCCCAGAGGAGCCCCTTCCCTGACCACCCCAGGTAAAGCAGGGGTCCAGCTTCATTTTGTGTAAGCTTCCTCCTTGTACTGCTACAGCAGAGCAGTGGGTGGTTTCCATAAAATATTCTGAGCCAGCTCCTTTCCTGCCTTCCTAGGAGAAGCAATCTTTCCGCCTTTCTTGGGCCTCCATAATGCATCTCTGATGTCTTTCTTCCCTTCAGAAACACAAAAACTTAACCAAATCCATCAGGCCAAACAACAGATCACCGATGAGCTCCCTTAACCTGCATCACCTCTCGGATGCTCCAACAAGCCAGGCCGTGTAGCCTGCCCTTCCCTTCAATACTGTCACTTACCATTCAGAGATGCTCAGGAACAAACCTGAGCATGTCACCCCAGCCTTGGGTGTTTCAAGTTAGAAAATGGCCTGGTTTTGATCCTGAAATATTGATGCCTCTGTGGTCAGTCTGATCATTGCTGTGACCATCCAGCTCCAACTTGCTTTGTCCCTTTGGGAAAATAGTCTACAAGAGTCCACCCTACCTTCCTGGAGCCAACCCAGGAAAGAGGAGGAAAACAGGGTCAGACATTGGGCAGGTGGATCCCAGCAGGCCTGCTGTTTCCTGAAGTAACTAGGTCAGCGGTGCAGGCGATTAAGGCTTAGAGCGCACAGCCTGATCTTGCACAATGCCTATGTGATGATTGTTACAAAGCACAGCTGATCACGGACTCTGTGCCAAGTTCTGACCACAACAACATATTCTCTGTCTCACTCCTTAAATCAGACAGCTCACTGCCCTGATATTCCGAGAGGATGGCCAGAGCTTACCACTGTGTACAGCTTGGAACATTCCCATGAACCTCTCCCCATGGTTTTTTCTCTGCACATCCCTGGCTCCTTTCCCTCTCTTCTGCAGCTGGTTTATTCACTGTCCAAAGATACTGGCCAGAGACTCCCCCATCACCCCACCCTTTTTTCCTGGTCCTGGTTTTTATAGCTATTGGTGGTTTTACTTCCCAGTATACACAGAGGTGTGGGGGGGGGGGGGATCTGTGTTTTTGAACCAGCTTCCTACATTTGTTCTTTCCTACCATTTGTATTGCTCTTGGTTAAAGTCAGTGGAAAATTCATCTCTGTTCTGGATTTTGATGCTGGGTGAGTGGGGAGGCAGAGAGAAAGGCTCAGGTGCACATGTACAAAGCTCTCTCCTTATCCTGAAACCTGCAGAAAGGAATAAAGAGCAGCTAGTACTTGGTACTCAGAAGGGCAGAGTAGAGTTCTATGACTGTGCTTGCCTTCCCCCAGTGAGTCCCCCGTGTGCTTTAATGAGTTTCTCATTATAAAAACAAACAAACAGACAGACAAAACCCTAAGTTTTCTAGTCTTAACAGCAGTTCCAATCTGGCTTAGATACTTTTCAAAGACCTTAACACTAGAACACATTATGCCAAGGTAGACCAGATGTCTCTACAAGACTACATGGAATTGTTTGACCTATCCCTCCTAAAGAAAGGCAGCCTGCCATCACTCAATCTACTGTCTCCTTATCTTTACTGCTTCTCTGTGGATGCTCAGGGCAGTCTGTGGTGCTGTGAAGCCAACTCTAGTAGGAGACAGGAACAGCTTGGGGAGTATCCAAGGTGGATGAAATACACTTTTCTCTCCACACCTGTTTCTCCTCAAAGCCTCACTTGCTTATTCTCAGTTTTTCTTAAACATGTTTATAAAAGTCAAACCTAATGAAAGTTGAGACATCCTACAAAGTATTGTTCATTACCACCAGGCTCACACACACTGTAGCATCCATGTATGGGTATGCTAGCACCACATAAGTGAAAGTACTGGCTCTGGGTACCTGCATGTGTGACCACATGACAACAGGCTAGCTTTGCATAGTGGCTGTCTCTCACGTGCTGCCATGAGTGAGCACATGAGCTTTATTTGCTCCATCTCCTTGCTGCTACATGCTGACATTGGTCTTCTCCACTGAGGACATTCTGGCAGACATGTTGCAGCATCTCCTAAGGTTTGGGTTTTACTCACCAGCAGTGAAGTTGAGCACCTTTGCATGACTCTCTTGGATATCCTTTTTGTGGGCAGAGCCTGTTCAAGCCATTTTAGTTTATATCTGCCTAAGGTGTATCAATGTTAGAAGGGCCTAAATGATGACACCTTAATATGGAGGATAGACATCAGATATGCATCATTTTTACATATGTATGTATGTATGTATGTATGTGTGGTCCTATGTGTGTGGATGCATGTCTGTCTTCATGCTTATGGAGAACAGTGTCTTCCTTGATTTCTCCCTACCTTGTGTTTTGAGACAGGGTCTTAAATCCAGAACTCAGCAACCCAACTAGTTTCAATAGCTGTCTTGCTCTGGAGATCTTGTTTCTGTTTCACAAGTGCAGGGATTACAAATGGGTTGCCATGTCCACCCAGCATTTATGCAGATGCAGGTGATCCAAACTCTAGTCTTTATGCTTGTGCAGCAATAAGCCAGCAACTAAGCCCTAGAGATGCATCTTTTAAAACCCTCATGTCCAACTGTCTCTATGTCAGGACATCCTTTGATGTTTAATTGTATGGTTTCCCATCTCCACTCCTAGCTCACAGCCCTGAACAGTCATCCTTCCCTCATACCCCACACTGAATCTTTGGTGTCTGCATCAGAAAGACATGGTCAAGAACTTCTAGGTTGGTTGTTTTTTGTTTTTGTTTCTTAGACTATCTTCTGTGCATCCTCATATACCTGGCCCCCACATTAGGGTCAGATTTCAACTTGCTAGCACCTCCCTGCCACAGGCCCTACAGAGCTATGGAACCTGAGCTGTGGAGCCTAGAGGCCTGAGCCTTCTAGTTCTCTCTCAAAAGAGAATGACTATTCTATTATGAACTCATCTTTACTGCCCTTGTTTAATTGCTACGTCATGCTGGGATTTTGTTGTCTTAGTCTTCCTAGATGTGTTTTGATTTACTCCACCCTGAATAGCTTCAGAAGACCTCCAGGGTGAACAAGAGTCCTAGCCTTCTACTTCACACCCGCCACAGGTGGATCCAGCCTCTCCTCCCTGCCCTTGTTGATTCAGCAAAACATCTCCCAAAGCACCAACCCCCTATGTCTATGACTCAGGCTTTGTCCAGGCCACCCAGCATGGAATGGCTGGTAAACTCAGTCCCACCTGTGTTGTCCTCTATAGACCTTTTCCCCAGCCACACCCTCCACAGGCACTCTTTATGTCTCTCTACAGAACTGCCATGCATGTAGGAAGAGCCCATTGATAGCCCAGTTATTCCACAGTCTCTATGGTTGCTATCCCTCTTGTCTACTGGAAAGCTGAAACCATGAATAATGCCAAGCCCTATATGTGCTACGCCTCTTCCTAGACACCCAGGCCCATGAGAAGTTTAACTTTAACATTAGGTTCAGTAACAGGTTACTAACAATGGTAAACAAAATAATCACAACCATGGGCTATAATAAAGGCACTTAATACTTGTGAATTATATTATTTGTGGCATTTCCTATTTTATATTTTTGACCATGTTTGATTGTCCATAACTGAAACTACAGGAAGCAAAAGTGTGAATCTGAGAAACTCCTGTACTGTAAATCTAGACATGGAGAGTTTTGGCCTATGTGACCATGATATATGTGGTGTAGAGATTACTTGAGTAGTGAACCACACAACTAGTCACTCAGTTTCTCTTTTTTCCTGTTGGTCAGAATAACGATTCTAATTATTTTTAATCAATTTTTGAGTTATGAATTTTTTCTTTTTCCTTTGTCTCTCTCTCTCTCTCTCTCTCTCTCTCTCTCTCTCTCTCTCTCTCTCTCTCTGTGTGTGTGTGTGTGTGTGTGTGTGTGTGTGTGTGTGTGTGTGTGCATGTTTGCACTATGTAACTGTGCATCCTGTGTGCACATGGATATGGAGGTCCAAGATTGGTGTTGGAAACCACCCATCATAGCTTTTCCACCTTATTCATTAAGACACGATCTCCCAATCCAACCCTGTGATCCTTGAGATAGCCAGTTCTTCTAGCCAGCTTGCTCTGGGGAATCCCTACTCAGTCTTCCAAGGCTAAAAGTACAGGCAGAATATCAGCTTTTATATAGATTCTTGGATTCCAAACTCTATTATTCATGCTTGTGTGGCAAGCAATTTAGCCAGCAAGCCATCTCCCCAGCCCTTGTGAACACTTTGACCAGAGTAAGTTTACTGTGAAGAAACCCTAGCTTTATATAGATTATATATAGATTAGATAGATAGATAGATAGATAGATAGATAGATAGATAGATGGATGGATGGATGGATGGATGGATGGATGGATGGATGGATGAATGGATGAATGGAGAGATGGATAAATAGATAGACAGATTGTGTGTGTGTGTGTGTGTGTGTGTGTGTGTGTGTGTGTGTGTGTGTTAGAGTTGGTCTGAAATGGATACTAAGAGACAACCAGAACTCTGATGGATACAGGATGTGTCGATGTACGATGTAAGCAGCCTTTATGTCTCATCTGGATGAGGATGCCTCTTATATGCATAGGACTGAGACTGTTACCATTCTCAAAGTGGTTTCGTATGGAAGGTTTGGGGGGGGGCAACTCATAAGCTGAACTCTCTGGGAAGGCAAGGTGGGTGTCAGAGGAGAGAAGCTGGAGTGTGGAGCAGGACAGGACTCTGCCTCAATGGCTCCCATGGCTCCTATACTCAAAGCCATCCTTGGGCATGCAGGAGGATACTGCCTGATGGTGCTGATGAGGTAGAAATGGGGAGAAAGCCTGCTCCTCTTTAGTGCTTCTCTAGAACCTTGTATTTACAAAGCTAAGCACAAAGCCTGTTTTAACTAGAGACTCTTCTCATGCTAGCCTGAGTATCATTTCATTGAAATTTGAAGATACTCTCCTACATTTCTATATCCTTTTTTAAACAGTTTCTTTTGTCTTTTGAGATAATATAATTACATCATTTTCCCTTTCTGTTCCTTACTCAAACCCCCTCCATATGCCCCTCCATGCTCTCTTCATGATCTCCTTTTTTCATTAATTGTTGTTTTACACACACACACACACACACACACACACACACACACACATACACACACACATACACACATACATACATATATATTCTTAAATACAACATGGTTAGTCTGTATAATGTTATAAGTACATATATTTTCAGGGCTGACCATTCATATTAGATGACTAGTTAGTGTGCTGTTCCCTGAGGAGGACCATTTTTCCCAGCATTCCTCTGTTGCCTGTAGTCCTTTGTATAGGTTGGAGGCCTTGTGGGCATTTCCCTCTATGTGTTAGCACATCTATTGTCCTTGTACAGCTCTTATTCAGTCATGTGGGTGAGACTTTATCGGTGTAGCTTCTGACATTCCTAGAAGACACAACCTCACAGCAAACTCCCTGATCTTCCGGCTCTTACCGTCTATCTGTCTGTCTGTCTGCCCTTCTTGCACAGAGTTCCCTGAACCTCGTGTATCTGCTGGGACTGGCCCTGCAGTTTTGCATTTTAATCTGCTACAATTTTTGTTTTGATTTGTTGTGATGTGATGTTCTTCATCTGCTGCAAAGAGCAGTTCCCCAAATAAAGGGCATGGCCTACATTTACCTGTGGGTTCAAAGCAAATATTCAGAATGTTACAGCATGTGTAACATCCTGACTCCTCCCGTGATAGAGTGTGACCTGCCCTTGGTCAATGCAGGCTTTTTTTATAAGGACTTTTGCTATTCCCTATTCTTACATCTTTCCTCTAAAACCATCATGATTTAGAGGGCAGCCCATGGATGAGAGGCAGAGTGAGTGAGAGAAATACCCACCTCCCCAATACTTGTTTTGTGAGCACAAAATGCAGATACCAGACATGCGAGTGTATAAGTTTTCTTTCTTATGCTGAATTTCAGTAAAAAGCAAGTAGTCACAGTTTGTCATCATGTCCTTGGCACCATGATGATGTATGGAAGCCTCGAGCTTGTCTAGGTCAGAGTCCCTCAAGGACACCTTGGGGCCTCTCAGAGAAGCTATGCTAAGCCACACTGTGGCCATTCCAGCTAGCATCCCACCATTCTGTCTGGATGAACCTTAGATTTGTGCACTCGGCCAGGGAGCACAGCCCGTTTCCTAGAACTGCATACCCAGTCATCGACACCTAGGGCTCCAGACCACGCCTGCAGAGCTGAGACTTAACCGGCTGATACCCAGAGACTGACCATGCATGAATGTCATGGTCACCCAGAGTTGTTAGAAAGTTACAACCCCACCTTGTTAGAAATGAGAACTCTTTATTTCTCTTAAAGCTTGCAAACTTCTGGGATGTATCAAAGAGAGTTTCAAAAGCCTTTATAGTGATTTTCTTTCAAAGTAGCAAAATCTCCTTTGAGGTGATCAAGGTTCTACCTGACTGAGTCTTAAATCTGGAGGGATGGGAGATACAATGTGTAGGTCCTGCTGAGCTGACACTCACTGTATTCTGTTTCTAGGTGGCCTTTATTTCCAGTACTCTGATGCATTTTTTCTGCTGAACACACGTTAACATGGTATGGGGTTGGGCTTACCCAGATGTCATCTACATGAGAGACCCAGTAACTATGGAATCCTACCCACCTCTTTCTAGCAACAGCCCAATACCTCTACCGTTTCTGCCAGACCAGCTGGCTAACACAGATCTTCTTCTTTCTAGCCCTGGGCCTGGAGGCACACACTGCCAAGGTGCCAGCGTGGAACATGCTGCCTGCGAGAACCTGCCCTGCCCCAAGGGTGTGCCCAGCTTCCGGGACCAACAGTGCCAAGCCCATGACCGACTGAGCAGCAAGAAGAGAGGCCTGCTGACAGCAGTGGTGGTTGATGGTGACAGCATGTGGCCCTTCCTTTCCATGTAGCTCTTCCCTCTCTTTTCCCAAGAACTATAAAACCCAGTTAGGAATGCTAATAATCCTCAACTCCCACCCCAGCCCACCTGAGAACACTCCTGCCTTCTGCCCTGTTCCGCAATGGCGAAGCTGAATTCTAACAACTTGAGATCTCCCCACACAGGCTGTAAAGGCAGACAGCAGGCTAAATCCGTTTTCAGCAAGGCAAGCATACTAGCATATGTTTCCCACTGTGCCACGCTCTGAGGTACCAAGTGTAGAGTGGTGTGCTTTGAGTGTGTACCATTTTGCTCTCCTTGGCTCACTTGGGTTAGCTTTACTCTTTGCCTGGAGTACTCGGAAGACTTTTGAGAACCATGTGCAATACAGGAAAGAGGGTAGCCAGCACAGGACACATTTTCTTTCTAAAAGCTTTCTCCCTAACCAGGCGACTATGCTATAAGCTGCCACTATATTTTTCAGTCCCCAGAAACAAATCTAAGTATTGAGCCATGCCTCCGTACAGTCTGTGATGTCATTGTAGGTGAGGACACACCAACGCCTTAGTCCAGAGTGTTGGGGTTTTGCCTAAAACTCTTCCCCTTTAAGAGACAGAACTTTGTATTGTAATACTGACAGTGTGATCCTTTTTTTTTTTTTTTTTTTTTTTTTAAACATACCACAAGCCAAGCACAGGTTAGGTCCACAGTCACCGTCTGAGGATGGGAGATGACAGGTCACATGATGTCTAAGCTCCAGCAGCTGATAGAGTTGACTCAGAATAACACACTAGCTCTCAGTACCCAAATACTCTGGCAGGAAGGAAGGTGTCACGGGCACAGTGAGGGTCCCTTAGGACTAAAGCAACTGAGTCTGGTTTCTGTCACTCCCCGAATGGTTTTCAGAAGAGTGAATTCTCACATCAAGCCTTGGTTTTCTTTCCCATGAAATCCCCCGTGCAATTGCAAGTTCAAATGCACCTAGATGTTTGGAGGGAAATGTCCAGAAATCCCCAGCAACAGCAGCTTCAGATCTGCAGCTTGTAGCCCAACATTCTGACCTCTCGGTTTTGAGCTAGCTTGTAAGGTAACACATGTTGTTTTCAGTGGCACCTGCTTTGTTTTTATTGTTTTTTTTTTAAGATTTGTTTATTTACTTATTTATTTTATATAAGTACACTGCAACTGTCTTAAGACAAGAGGACATTAGATCTCATTACAGATGGTTGTGAACCACTATATGGTTGCTGGGAATTGAACTCAAAACCTCTGAAAGAGCAGTTGGTGCTCTTAACCACTGAGCCATCTCTCCAGCCCCCAGTGCCCTCAGTGGCACCTGCTTAGCTGAGGACCTTAGAAGTAATAGAAGCACTCACTCCCCGGATATTTTTCCTTGTATTTAAAAAGATACCTTCTTAGCAGGTGGGAGACGAGGGTGGGGTGAGTGGGTGGGAGGTGGAGTGGAGGGTGAGGAAGAATGGGAGGTGGGGGACTGGGGAGGTGAGAGGTGGGGGTTGGGGGTGGTTGGGAGGTAGGAGGTGGAGTGGGGTGGGAGGTGGGGGATGGGATGGAGGTGGGGTGGGGTAGAAGGGATTAGGGGTGGGAGGTAGGGTATTCTGGGTGGGGCATGATGGTTGTGCTGTCACTTAGCCAGAACTCAGGAGGAGCCCAGCTTTCTCATCCCCAACTTTCCCTGAAGAAAGAGAGAGGAGACAAGAGACTTCCCTCTCCCAAAATAGAGGGTGTTTTGGAGGCACCCCTACTTTTCTGTCTGGGCATTAAAGTAATGCATGAGCAGCCGAGAGGCTCTGACCTACCTCAGGCATATTCAGACCCCTAATTGGAACAAAGACATTACCAGAGACAGCCACCGTGTCCCAGTGCAGCAGTTCACGATGATGGGAACCACTCTGGTACCAAGGTTTCTGTTGTCTCCAGAGAGCTAGGGAAAGATGGTTTGAAGCCTCTTCTGTCCTCTCCTCCTTTCTTCAAGCCAGATTTTCTCTCAGCTTTGGGGTGGGGGTTGTTGCTTTCTTGCTTTGTTTTAACCAGTCTTGCTTCAGGTATTCAGGTATTAAGCAAGTTTATCTTAACTTTCTATTGACCACTAACTGCTTTTGAATGGCTGAATGTTTGGGCCCCCTTATCATCATATATCTAAAACTGTTAGCCCAGGCCTCCCTCTCAGAGAAGCTCCTTGAGGACTTTGACAGGTCTAAGATGCATTCCCACACATGTGCCTCTTGTTCCATTCTACACACTTAGCAAATAATTAGATCTAACAAATACCTTGACCTGAAAAGGCCAGCCATATTTGATGAGAGTTACAGACTGGGGGTGTTTGGTCACTGAAGGAGAGACCTCTGGTTCAGAGCTTTTCGAGGGTAGCCTGACCCAAATGTCCTCTGTGGTGAAATTGCCACAACTTCTTGTGTATAAGGTTCCATTTTTTCTCAGTTACAAACAGAAGGCTGCATGTTTAAAAAGCATCTCAGAAGGGCAACAAGGAACCAATAAATGGCTTATTCAGATGGCTAGTGATAAATGTTCCCCTGAAACCCCTCTTTCTAAAAGGCACAATTCTAGCTGAGCCGTGATAGGAGTGATCCCTGTGGTTGGGCTCTGGTCCTTCCCACTCCACATTAACTGCCCTATTCATAGAGCTGCTATCGCTGCAGAATTCCTAGGCAAATGACGCACAGTTCAGTAAAGGGGAAGCAGTATTCTCTCTCTTTCTCTCTCTCTCGCTCTCTCTCATATATATATATACATATACATATATATATATATATATATATATATATATATATATATATATATATATATACTTCCCCCCCCCCCCTTTTAAAAAGAATTCTTGCAGAGGTAGACTTTCCGAAGGAGGACTTGGGACCACAAATCCATTCCACTTCCAAAGGAGGACAAAGACTCCTCAGAAAAGACCCCAAAAAGGAAAAGTCTTTAGACAGAGAGTCACTGAGGTGGCCACTTGCCAAATCTGTTTCGGCTTTTCCTGTGGGATCTTGTCACAGCAGAAATGTCCAAAGGTTCAGAACCATGTGACCAGACCAATAGCAGGCTTTGTTCCCACTAAATTGTTGGGAAGCTATGTCTGGACAAAGCGGATATTTCCCAGTTCCTTTGCTTCACACAAGAGATATCCCTTACCCACCAGTCTCAGTGTCTGAGCAAATGAGAGATGGGAGGGTCAGAACTGTGACTCCTACTCAGCCAAGTGGTCCAGAGATGGAGGAGCATTGTGACAAAGATGAAGGGTGTCCCCAAAGGACCAGTGAGGGGCTGGAACCAAGATATCTGAAATGATTAGGCCAGTCTTCTATGGCCTCCAGAAGCCCTGCCCCCAGTGTAGGCTGCCTTTCTCTAAGCTTCTCAAACACCCAACCAGGGAAAGCCCACATCTCCAATTAGGTAAATCTGTGCTGCGTATCTCTGAATTCTTGGAGGGCTCAGAAGTCAAATCTCTGTGGTGTTTGAAAGGCAAAGATGGCTCAGTAGCCACATAGTAACACCTCCTGCTGCACCCAAAGGGACACATGGCAGCCTGCTGGCGGGCCCCTAATGAGGTGGGGATTCCTGTCCGGAAAGGCTGTTTTTGCAGCCAAATAGCTTGCCATTTGAAAGCACTCATTTTCAGAGCTTCGCATATTTCTGAATTATAAATAAACCTTCTCGGAGACCCACCAGACATGAGCTGTGGCCTCTCTGTGTCATGGGGTTTCAGTGTTGAGTTATCAGGGAAAATACCTCCGTCATCTGGCTGTGTTAAGTGTTGTCCCATTAGCTGAGACTTGTCTGGAGGGAGGGTCTAGCTCCTCCAGAAGAAAGACTCTGATTGGTCTCTTCATAGTCAGGTGGACTTTACTGATCCAATCAGCTAACCTGCCTGGTACCTGGGGACTGGTTATGTCCTGGTGGACAGCTTGTGGGAGAAAAGGCTGCGTAGCCAAGGCAGAAGACAGAACTTAGGTGATCAGTCACTCTGGCCTCAACATTAACTAGACTCTACCTTAAAAAGTAAAGACAAAGTAAGACTTGGTAATCGAGTCTGAGAGGGCAGTATGAACATTGTGAGCCAAAGTATTCATGTTCTCTCTGGCACTCACTAAGAATTCCAGACCTCTAAATTGATGTAATCACCAGCTCTCAAACCTCAGAGCTCATCTTCCTTGCCTTTGCCCTGGCTGTGGCTTCTGCTTCCTCTGGTCAGTCAGAAACCCGTGCCAATAGGTAGGCCTCTGGGAAGCCAGACAGAAGCCTCAGCCAGATTCATCTGAGTACACCCCATCCATGCAGGAGGCATGGCATGTTCTAGGCATCTTTTCTTGCCGTGCATGGCTGTAGAACTTCTAGGACCTCATCCCCTCCCATACTCCTAGGGATGTAAGAGTTCTCACACTGTGCTCAGAGCTGAAACCCTTGTGATATTCAAAGGATATTTTCTCCTGGAGAATTATCTTCCCACTTATAAAGAAAGGGACTATTCAGAGAATTTGGAGGAACTCTGAACCCCTTTCTCTTGCTTTAAAAGGTCTGTCCTCAATACCTTTGGGAGAAAAACCTGGTTATAATCCTTGGAGGGGTGGGCAAATTCAGGGAGTTCTAGACAATTAAGGACTCTCCACCTCTCTCCCCCACTGTCTTGGGTACCTGAGCCTGGAGAGGGTGCTATCTGCTGATGGCAGTCAGAGGCAGGCAGTACCCAGGAGGCTGCCTTACCTAAAAGATCACAGCCAACATCTGTCCACCTGAGTCACTTCCCCAGTGACTCCACATCTCTCAAATCAGCTCTGACACACAGTCACTTACACATAGGCAGGCTAGCTCATAACTAGTCCTTTGTGTGGTTGCTGTGTCTATTAACTGGACAAAGAAACAATGCAGTGTATCTGCAAAGGAGGAAAACCAAGAGAAGGCAGCCCACAGAGCTGCCTGCTCTGCCATTTCCTGAGGCAGGGGGTCCTGATCTGTGTGTTGTTTTAAATGTTTTCAGGTACTGAGACCTTTGTCTGCATTAGCCGCTCCACCACTGGGCTCAGTGCTCACCTGTGCTTGTCTCTACCCTGCCCCTGCATTACCCACATACCCCTTCCCACATCAACACCCACCAACCTTTCCCTCTTCAGATAAACCCTGTGAACTCTACTGCTCACCCCTCGGCAAGGAGTCCCCGCTGCTGGTGGCTGACAGGGTCCTAGATGGCACACCCTGCGGACCCTACGAGGCTGACCTCTGCGTGTACGGCAGATGCCAGGTGACCTGATTTTCCTACTGTCCTTGATGGGGCTGTGGAGAAAGGTTCTCTCATCCCCCAAATGGACCTATGGTTGAGCTGGGGCCTTTGTGGGTCAGTGGGGAGGAGGTTTTCTCAATGAGGTCTGTGCTGCTCTTCATGGCCAGTAGCCACCAGCACATGCCCTGCCCTTGGCAGTGACTCAGCACTATGCCCATAATAGACGTAAGTGGCTGAAAGATCCGCAACCTTCTTGAAACCATTTGGAAATTCCTCTACATGTCGTGATATCAAAAGAGCCAGCGTGTATGAGACAGGAACGGAGGATGGGCAGACAGCACTCTGTTCACTTCCAAACACTAAGCAAGCTCCTTTGCAGACAGTGTCAGGGAGAGGGATGTGCTGGGACAGAGATTCCTTAACTCATGACTTGTTAGGAAACTGACAAATAGCCAAAGCAAGGAGGAGGGGGGAAAGAGGGCAAGAAGTACACTGTTGTGCTGTTGTGAACACAGCTCTAGCCATCAGAAGGAGTATCCTGGTGGTGTGAAGTAAGACCAGGAGGATGGAGAGGCTATGACTTTTCAACAGGCAGGAACATGCAACTCAGGCAAAGCAACCTGTGCCTGCAGGGCTCATCTCCTCCTGACTCAGCTCAACCTGAACATGTGCTGCCTGAGGAGACTAACCCTATCAAGCAGCTGTGGCAAAGAGCATAGGCTGGCTTATAAAGGATGGAACTGTTTCCTTCATGCTGGAGGCACAGAAAGCCAAGGTCTCAACACTGGGCATATTCCACATCTGTGGAGGGCTCACTTCTCACAAATGGCTTCTTTATGTTCCATCTTCAAATTATGCAGGAGCAAAAGCTGCTCTTGGGGGGCGGGGCTCTTTTAGGAAGACACTAACTCGATCCTTGGTCCTTCTGCCATCAGGATGTGGTCAGATCCCAATGACTCATTCCTTAATAATATCACCTTGGAGCAGTGGAATTGGGAGGATAGAAGCCTTCAGTCCAATGTGCCACTGTCACCCTATGCTTTTACTGTGTCCCTATAAAGTGGCCCTATTGGGAGCTGTTGGAGGAAGACACAGATAGAAACTCAGTCTCTTGGTTGGCTCCTGCAGCAAACAGTTTTAACCTAAGTAGGTTTCCTCTCTGGATAGCCCAAGCCAGTCACATTGGCTACTCTTTTAAGGAAGTATGTCCTGCTTTTGTTTCTAACAGATATATCAAGTGTCCATGAGTCTTAACAAGGACACCTCCCAGAAACCAAGGAGTGGTTGAGCAGGCCCTTCTGGGATACTGTATTGTAGCAAAGAATGTTCCTGTTCCTGGCCAGCATCAAAAAAAGTCCTTAGCATTGCTACTAAACAGAGCATCGTTGACAGTTCTCAAGAAGCCTGCTAGCTGTCTCTGGTCTAAATTCCATGCTTGCCTGGAACATCCTGAATGTTGACATATTGCAGACCATAGTAATCCTTTTGCTAGCAGCTTTACAAGTGAAAGCTCTTGTACCTTTTGGGTCAGTGCCAGCTGAGCCAGCCCAGCCCCTTGCAGGCATCAGCTTCAGTAGTCCTGCCAATAAGAAGGTCCTTTTAAAAACCTTAACATTCCCCAGCCAGCGAAGGCTGTGTTCATGCTGACCCTAATTTCAGTTCCTACTGGTCTGTGCCAATGGTATCATCCATGAAATTGGATTTGATCTCAGGCTCTTCTACCTGAGAATATTCCATGTGCTATGACAATGGATTTCTCAGATCCTTGCCCAGGTGTGAACCCTGAGTACTACAATAATGACCCACACTGGGAGAGATAGGCCCATTGGCACAACAGTGGCATGAATATTATGGGAATAAGCAACCACTTTCTGTTTGGATTTAATTCTCCTCCACAGGAGACAGCACATCCCTGGGACTATATATGGCTAAAAACCTATGACATGAAAACTCACAGGTCTCAGGTAAACCTGCTACTATTATTTCACTAAATAAACAGAGCATCAAACCTTCTTCTCAGTTTATGTCCCTATGCTCATCGGTAGTGGAACATGTAGTTCTTGTCAGGGATTGTTCTTTGTAGGACTGTGGTTAATACAGAAGCTCACATCTGACCAAAGGTCAGAGAATAAGAGTCTGCAGAGTTCTTAGCCACAGATGGGACAGACATCCATAGCATCCCTCTCAAGGCTCAGGGAATACTGAAGAAAGATGATAAGAGTCAAATACTGGGGAGAAATGTGGCAAAACAGTATCTTCTGGACAAGATGAGACCACTACACCAGGCTTGAGTAGCAGTCGTTATCTGTGCAAGACCGTCATGAGATCAAACCAGTTAACGACGTAGCACAGAGATAGGAGGGATTTGTGAAGCTCCTACCCCTAACTGAGGAGCTATCGACCACTGATGGCTTCTGAAGGGAAGGATAGAGAATCACTTTTTTTCTAAGGATATGGCCACAGTCCAGTGGATGGCACTACACCCATAAATATACAAACAACAAAAAATTGATTCCATGGAGCATTGTTTTATTAAGAGAAGGATGGGACTTTGGGAGGGAATAGGGATGTGAGAAGTGAATCACAGAGGAGTGGCGGGGTCAATTTGAACAAAATATATTATATGAAACACCCAAATAATTAATAGAAATACATATTTATTTCCCAAGATAGTCCTGACGAAAAAGAAACAAAACCATAAAGGGCTGTATACGTGAAGGAGAAAATAAAACCCTGCTGCCAGGAAGGCCAGTGAGGGCAGTATGACTGAGAAGCTGAGACGGGCTCCACAAGGTGGTCTCTGGAAAGAAGACAGCCTTGGAGAACCCTGGTGGAGCTAAGGGAAGAGATCTCCTAGCAGAAGGGAGCAAGAGTGAAGCTACCTCAGTCAAGGCATGAACACTGAGGGTAGTGGGATGTAGGAGTCTGACTCAGGGGGATGAGACCCAGGGAGAGTTTGAGTTTACTACAAGTGTGATCAAGAGATTGAAGGACAGTGGTGAAGCACTCTTAGTCACTGGAATTGGCTGGGATGTAGCCTGAGTAGTGTAGACCGTTATAGAAGCTCAGCTTGCTGGAAAGAGCTGGAGCGCTTGCAAGACAGACTAGGAGATAATTAGATTCAGGGTGCATTTGGAGAAGGAAGGTGAGTTAGACTTTAGCAGTGACGTGACCAAATACCTAAAAAGAATCTACCTCAAAAGAGGGAATAGGTATTTTAACTCACTTTTAGAGGCTTCAGTCTACCATGGTAGGCAAAGCTCAGCAAAGTCAAGCAGTTCACACTAGTATCAAGAGACAGTGCCTATGCTGAACTTCTGTCTTTCTCTCTTTTATTCTGTCTAGACCCTTTCTTCACCTTGGAATATGCTGGGTCTCCTCCCTTAGTTAATCCTTTTGGGTAACACCCTCAGGCTCAGTTTACCAATCTCCTAGGCACTTCTCAAGCTAATCAAGATGATAGTATTGTATTATCCAGAGGGGAAGACAAGCTGAGTTGGTGAGCTTTGGGTAGAAGTTGTACAGAGTCTGTATGCATATGTTGAACTATAGCATTCCATAGTCATGGGTCTGCCCCTTGAGTTTTCAGATGGAGATCAGTACAGAATTGAGGGTCAAAACAACAGTATGAAGGCTCATACACACCCTGAGCAAGAAGGCTCTGAACCAAGAGTGGCTCTGTGCATAGAAAAGTAGACAGTGGATGTTATCAGGAGACCAAAATGCCAGGCTAGGTAGAGATCTGAGTATAGTCAAATGGCTTAGAGGTTTTAGACTAAGATGTATATTTATCATTTGCAAGCCACACTGGCAATGTCAGACTAGAATTTATAAATCAGACTAGAGCAGCCTTGGAGATGAAATTAATCACTAAATCCAAACATTGTCTAGAATTCCAGAAAGGCCACACATCAGACTCTAGTAAGTGGAGGAAGAATTGGACTTAAGACTTTTGGTCGTTGAAGTCTTTAGAGGAGGTGAATTACTAAGAAAATCAGAGAGAAGCAGAAGGTTATCTCAGAGCTGGGCACAAACTCGGTTGACCATGCAGCTGGGGAGGTGAGGTGAGCGAAGTCACGAGAGCTGGGAGAGAAACAGACAAGAGCTGTAACACATTCTGACATATTTGCTTATTTCTGTATTACATTCTCTTACTTAGACACCTCTGTCCTCAGGTTAGACGTAGTTGGTCTTCAGAAACTCTCTTAGATGAGTTCTATCGATAGATTTGACTAACTTTAATGCAAAACACTTCAGAAAAAAATTGTGTTTTTTTCTAAACACATGAAGGCATTTTTTCTTATCATCATTATCAATTTATCATTATTTAATTATAAACAATATAAAATTACTTACATAGAATTTACATATTCATTATCACATCTACCCCAGAGACAATTGAAAGCATAAAAGAGAATGTGTGTTGTAGGTTCTGTGCAAATACTACATCATTTTTCTGTTAGTTTCTCCAGATCTTCACATTTGAAGAGTTCTAGAGCCAATCCCCAGTAGATACAGGGAGACAAGTATATACAAGTTGAAGATAGTGTGGGTGATAGATACACTGTGACAAATGCTAAAACAAGGTCATAGAGGAGGAGGAGGGGGACAAATCCTCCACCATTAGGTATGCTAACAGGAGGCTGTTCACTGCTGGCAAAAGGCTAAACTTCTAGGCCTAGAATCCAGGATTCAAATCAGTAGAGACCAATACTTCTCATTCCTGGGGCAAAAGATGGCTCCTGCACATGGCCTGCCCATGGCACACTCCACTCCAGCCCATGGCTGCCCATGGCACACTCCAACCCATGGCTGCCCATGGCACAGTCCAACCCATGGCTGCCCATGGCACACTCCAATCCATGGCTGCCCATGGCACACTCCAGCACATGGCTGCCCATGGCACACTCCTGCACACGGCTGCTTATGACACACTCCAGCCCATGGCTGCCCATGGCACAGTCCAACCCATGGCTGCCCATGGCACACTCCTACACATGGCTGCCCATGGCACACTCCTGCACACAGCTGCTTATGACACACTCCAGCCCATGGCTGCCCATGGCACAGTCCAACCCATGGCTGCCCATGGCACACTCCAGCATATGGCTGCCCATGGCACACTCCTGCACACGGCTGCTTATGACACACTCCAGCCCATGGCTGCCCATGGCTTCCCATGGCTGCCCATGGCACAGTCCAACCCATGGCTGCTTATGACACTCCAGCATATGGTTGCCCATGGCACACTCCAGCCCATGGCTGCCCATGGCACACTCCTACACATGGCCTGCACATGACACACTCCTACACATGGCCTGCCCATGACACACTCCTACACATGGCCTGCCCATGACACACTCCTACACATGGCCTGCACATGGCACACTCCTACCCATGGCACACTCCTGCCCATGGCACACTCCTGCCCATGGCACACTCCTGCCCATGTTACACTCCTGCCCATGTTACACTCCTGCCCATGGCACACTCCTGCCCATGTTACACTCCTGCTTATGGCACACTCCTGCCCATGGCACACTCCTGCCCATGGCACACTCCAGTACATGGCTCTGAACTAGATCTCTTCAAACTTAAGTCTGTATGTGATACAGCAACAGCCTTGACTCAAGGGAACTTATGCGTATCTTGCTGGTCCCATGACATCTTGCACTTTTTGGTATGCCACAGGCACTCTTGTCCCGACCCTTTCCCAAACAGCACCCTGGCCAGCATATGTTGGCTAGGAATTTGGGAGCTCAGAAGTGGGGGTCCTTTAGGGCAAATGAAAGAATAGCCCAGGACCATCAGGATGCTGTGGGAAGGTTTTAGACCACTTGCTGTTTGGAGTTTCATTGGGTTTGGTCATCTTGTACTCTTGGAACATTGAAGCTCATAAATGCAGTTGTTAAAGCTCCACTAACACTCAGAAGTCATGATTTAATTGTGCTTTACGGCCACTTCCATTTCAAGAGAATTTTGTGTGTCCCTGCCAAGCATATCATAGATTTCTTTCACTGACTTCAGCAAAGGGAAAGTGTCCTGTTGGCAAAGTGCTTTGGCCGTTTTCCTTCAGGCCTCAGATTTGCTGCTGTTCTGACAAGGATATCTCTGCAGACCTGGCTTCCAAATGCAAACAGTGACAAATGTCACAGCAAGCTGTGTAGGCAGAACTGGGCAGCCTGTCCCAACCTGAGAATCGAGGGTTCACCTAAGTGGCCATCTGACTTCAGCCTGAGAACCAAGGGTTCACCTAAGGGGCCATCTGACTTCAGCCTGAGAACTGAGGGTTCACCTAAGGGGCCATCTGACTTCAGCCTGAGAACTGAGGGTTCACCTAAGGGGCCATCTGACTTCAGCCTGAGAACTGAGGGTTCACCTAAGGGGCCATCTGACTTCAGCCTGAGAACTGAGGGTTCACCTAAGGGGCCATCTGACTTCAGCCTGAGAACTGAGGGTTCACCTAAGGGGCCATCTGACTTCAGCCTGAGAACTGAGGGTTCACCTAAGGGACCATCTGACTTCAGCCTGAGAACCAAGGGTTCACCTAAGGGGCCATCTGACTTCAGCCTGAGAACTGAGGGTTCACCTAAGGGGCCATCTGACTTCAACCTGAGAACCGAGGGTTCACCTAAGGGGCCATCTGACTTCAGCCTGAGAACTGAGGGTTCACCTAAGGGGCCATCTGACTTGCATCTGTTCAGCACTGATGTGCAAAAACTCCCTTCACTGCCCTTGGGAGAAGCCATGGAGACCAAGTGGGGTGTTTATGTAGAACATCCCAAGCTGCTTAATCAGGAGACCCAAACTGAATCTCAAGACAAGAAGCCAGCAATGAAGCCAGAGACTAGCCATGATAACATGAGGGCGGATTAGAAATCACAGGAAGCTTGTAGAAGAAAGTTACGTTGGGGAGCACAAGACAGAAACGGGGGAAGCTGAAAGGAAGCAGGTCCGGGTGACATGAAGAGGCTGGGGTAACAGGCTCTTCTGACTCTAGCATGTAGCCGTGCCACCCACAACTTGGACACTGACTGTGAGACTCAGAAGCAGGATGCAGAACCTTGCATACAATTTTAGCAAGGGGATATTGGCTGAGCTTTCTGCTCTGAGCAGACTCCATGATCTGGGATGCTCTCTCCCTCTCCCTCTCTCAGCCCTGGTCAGTTTCTACTGAGAAGTAAGGTATAGCATGGTGGGACCACGCTCCCCTCCAGCTTCCTCTTCACCACCCTGATGTTTCTGCTGTGATGCGGCAGAGGTGGACAGTCCTTGCTCCTCAGAGATGTGTAGTTAATATCCCTGTGGGTATTTTAAGGTAGCAGAGCACCTTTATTCCATAGTACACATTTTTTAAATGCATTTAATAAGTTCATAAAAACAGTTTTTAAAAGGCAAACCAAATCTGCATTCTGGTAAATGTCTTTTTCTCCTCTGAATTTAATAATAACCAAAAATGTGACAGGTTCCCTGGGGGAACATTGCCTCTCAGAGAAATCGGCTGTACAGGGATTCAGCTTCAAAACACCAACGAGTCTTAAACAAAGACTAACCAGCCCTTCACTTTTCTAGAAAATTGGCTGTGACGGCATCATAGGGTCTGCGGCTAAAGAAGACAGGTGTGGTGTCTGCAGCGGGGACGGCAAGACCTGCCGCGTGGTGAAGGGTGACTTCAGCCACTCCCGGGGGACAGGTCAGTGCTGGGCCCGAGGGCTGTGGTGGTTGCAGGTCCACCGCCACACACTTTAGATTTCATCTTTTTGCCCCAGTGCTAATGGTGGTGTCGCTTTTTGTATGTCACCATTCCGATGCAGGGTCTTCTTGATCTTCCCATTTGTACCGCCTTCCTAGACCTGGGCCTCTTTGTCCAGAAACAGAAGGTGGTTTGCTGGTCTGCTGTCACAGGGGACATCAGCCTGTGGCATTCAGTCGGGTGAGGAGTAGAACAGAATCGTGGCTTTAAGTTCTGCCTCTCAGAACAGCCCGTAGGATAAGGCAGAGTCTGAACTTCCTACATGGAAAGAAAGCTTGGGCTATAGGAACATACCTTCTAGAAACTATCAAAAGGACATACTATTCAGGATCTTGTGAAAGCAAACCTAGAGGTAACAGCAAATGCAAATTTAAATTTAAAAACAGAATTTCGGGGCCAGTGAGACGGTTCTTGCCAAGAAACTTGAAAGGAATCTGAGTTCCATCCCCAGAACCCACGTGGTAGGAATAGAGAACTCCCACAACTTGACCTTTGACCTCTACATATGCACTATGACACATGCATAAGCACACACACACACACACACACACACACACACACACATGTCCATATATACGAATGTTTTATAAAAAGGTGAAGTTTACACCTATCACATTGTTCCAGAAAGACACAGAAGCTACCACTAGAATGAGTTCATTTGGGGGAACTTTGCCCTGTGGAAGCAAACTGTCCAGTGCAAAATGTACTGGCCATTCAAGTCTATCTAAATTTAAATCATAACTGGCAGAAATTACACTAACAGGAATGATGGCCACAATTCGTGTCCCCATTGCCAGCAGGGCTGGGTGTGACTCAGGTCAGACCAAGAACATCCTTGTTGTCATAGGTTACCTTGGGCTGCACAGCTCTAAAACCTTAGCTGATTGCTCTTCGCTTTGGCGCATCTGATACTGTTTCACCTCTGGGCACCCTGGATTTGCCTTCTGTAGTTACTGAAGCTGGAGATAAAACCTCCACAGTTGGCAAGACATTGCCATTTAATACTGATTTATTTTGACAAATCATTGGAAACCTTATTTACAATCATCAACATGGCTCAGCTAGTAAAGAAAGGCACTGGCTGCCAAGCCTGATGACATGGGTTCAATCTCACATGGTGGACAGAGAGAACTGACTCCTAAAAGTTGTCCCTTGACCTCCACATGCACAGTACAACAAACACGTGCTTGGATACATGTGCACACACAGACACATGGTGATGATGGTGGTGGTGAATAGACGCCTCATTTAAATTGAAGGTTGCCCTTCAGCTGTCAGAACTGAGTACAGTTGCATCCTTCTACATTGGATGGGTTGAGCACGGCCACGCCCACCACCTGATGGGTTCAATAGAACATTAAAGAAGGTTCTACCCTAACCATTGAAATCCTGTACCATAGCAGCTCACTTGTCAGATGACCTAGGTTAGGACAAACGCATTAATGTTGACCAAAGGAGATGCTTCATTTGTCCACATCAGCATCTTCTCTCCTGCCCTCTTTTCTCCATGTATCCAGTCAGTGCCGGGCTCTGTGTCTCACAGAGGAGGGTGGCTATAGAAGTAAGTGTTCCATGAAAGGAAAATCCCGTGGGGAACTTCTTTGGGGTAACTGTCTCACTATCATGTTTAGCTTAGTATACCTACTTCTAGCTGCTTGGTGTACAGACCCTAGAACAAACCTTCAGGGAAGGGAAACAAACATTAGCTTCATCTCCCTGTGAATTTGTCACTTCTGAGCAGCTGCCAAATGCCATACGTTAACACTAAAGCACAGTCACGGGTTTGGTATTAATTTTTAAGACCTTCACCATCCAAGTCTGTGAGATCACATCAGTGCAGATTTTGTTTATTGAAAATCTGTGTGTGGTGTTCATTCACATGTAACTATTGGCCGTTTAGAATTTGATGTGCTAGACTACATACATGCAGAATATGGATACTGGGTCAAAGCATATGCCTTTCCCACCACACCCCATTCTGTCCCCAAAAACATTTATTTGGCATGCATACATTTCGATATCAGATAAACAGACAATCAAAGTTAACAGTCACTACATTAGTCACAATCAAGGTGAGGCACTTTGCCAGGGCCTGTATATATATAAATACACACACACACACACACACAATATATATATATATATGTGTGTGTGTGTATACATACATACATACATACATACGCACACACATACACACACACACATGTATATATATATATATATATATATATATATATATATATATATATATATATATATATATATCAGTTATAAAAGGTGACTTAAAAAGTCAGTGGCAACCAGGGTGGAGAGAAGGCACCTCTGGCTAAAGGTGAATCCATATATTTGAGTGAGACTCAGCAGAGAAATTCTGTGAAGGTCCCAGGTCATTTGGCATCTTGGTGACCCCAGTCAAGTGGATTTGCTAATCTTATTGGTATAGATAGGAAGGCAGCTTTCATCTGTGCCCAGCTCTGAGGAATGAAAATGGGAGGAATGCCTTATCACCCTTCAGGGTGGGTATCAAAGAGAAATGCCATACAGAGAGATAAAGCAACATCAAACGCAGAAACTTTGCCAGGTCCTGCACGAAGGCCTGACCCCAGCCTGAACTCTCCTAGGTCTGCTTACAAAAGCCCCTGAGCTGGGAATCTAGGGTAGATGCATACAGTGCCCTAGATAAGCCAGAAACCTATGATGGAAGACCTCAAAGCCTCGCCTGGGAAACTAGCTTTCTAGGTGTAGAATGTCGCTGCCCCTACCTACCCTTGCCCTCCCAGTTCTGAACAGACAGGCCTTTAGCTATTTATGGGTAGAAGGAATTCTCAAGCCTTCTGGTGGACTGAAATGGCTAGACTATTTGAATTGAGTAGGTTGAAATTCTCTGCTATGACTCTTTCCCATCAAGCACCAACTTTTCATTTAAATGCTGTCATCTTTATTCCTTCTTGTTCTGTAGAACTAGAAAGATGACTAGTTCCCATGGAAATGCAGTATACAGATGGGCCAAAGTGCTAACTGAGGCCCAACCAAGATACCTGGTGGGTTCTGGATCCCTTTGCACTTTGTTCTTTAAGAGACAGTAGATTCCAACAGAAAGGCTGACATGGTCTTCCTGTTATAAATAAAGATAGATACACATCACGGTGTATCATCAGTCATTAGCCTCCATCCACTGCCACATCCTGAGTTCTGTGCTCCATCTTTAGGTGTGTGGAATGGGAGTACCACGGGAAAGTTCATGGTTCTGTGATGATGCTGAGGCACAGCTCCACTGATCGAGGGGAACAATACCTGTTGCTAAAATACACACCAACCAGCTGCAACCTTTTTCTTTTTCTCAGTTAAGAACAATCTTTGATGAAGGTGTCCATGTGTATGATTGCAAAGGCGACTCCCAAGTGTTTCTCGTGTAAGATGTTTGACTATATGGCACGGTCCTGAAAGTGACCTGCTTGGTGTGGAGCCCTTGCTTACATGCCTGAGTGTTTTCTGAGTAGAATTAGCAAGAATGAGTCATGAAGAAAGCCATGGGCGAAACAAAAACCAATGACCACTTATTATAGGACACGTTTTGACCAATTGCCAATCATGGAAAACTAAGCTAAAACCAGTATTAAAGACAAATTGAGAGACTTGACAAAAACATTACTTAAGGTCCCATGGGTGGCTTTGTGTTCTCATCAACCACATTTAATACATTCCCAAGAAAAGCAAAGACAGGGAAGCAAGTCTTGGTTGGTCCCTCCCTTAGAGGGATGTTTCCATGTCCCCATTATCACTGGACTAGATTTCCATGTTGGCAGAGGGCATCTTGATGCCTTCCTGGTAGAGATGAAGGCAGTATTGGTCTGACCTAGCTGTATTGACCACACATTGCAAGGGTCAGCCAGATCATGGATCAGACTCATGATGCCTCTTGAAATCTTCTTAGTTATAACCAAGAGCCACCTTTATCAACACACACAGTTACACGGATGGTTCCCAATTCATCTTTCATAGCAGTTTTTCAATGTGAAGATACTGAGGAACCCATCCATTTCCAACGGGAACTGAACTTTGAACCTTGGATCTTATTCTTCCCCAGGCTTTCGGTTTGCAGAATAATCCTCTCCCACAATGCTGTGGTTGCCAGTCATTATTCCGGCAAATCACGGTGGGAGCAGGCTGTGCTGCACAGTGGGCTGAGTTGTGGCCTTCAGTAGATTAGGTGTAGTGCATACATGCACTTTTGACTTAAGATAGTCTCAGCTTACAATGGGTGTTTCAGAACGTGACCCCATTGTAAGTTGAAAAGAGTCTGAATTCTCATAAACAACTTTTGTAAACAAACTAAAGTAGACACTTAGCAAAATCCTTTTCTGGTTATCTTGGGATTTGGCTAACAAAATTAAATTTCTTTATTTTCCCATAAATTAGATACCACATAGAAAAAGAATCCAGGTACATAATCAAGATTAGACCACTATTCTAATATCTCAGTGATATTTGTCCCCAAATAGTCAATATTGCTTAGTGACAAAACTATAATTCCAGATATTCTAGAAAAAAAACTTCTTAGAAAATTCAGGTGAACAATTTCACAGAGGGGAACAAAAGCCCACAGCCTGGTAATATTAATTGGTAGAGTCAAGACAGAGTTGAGCTCACCATTCCTAAGACCTCACTTGAGGCAAAAACGGTGAGTGTGCTAGAACAGTGCCAAAGGCTTGGCTTCCCCAGTGGCTTCTTCATGATCAAATTGTTTCTCTAACAAATTCTGCTTGCTTGGTGACTGGAACTGTAATGGAAAAATTGCTCCAAGGTGAAGCCTTGCCCCTTAGTCTAAAATATAAATTTATCTTCTGCATCCTCAGAATGATCTTTCCCTTTTGTAACAGTCCATGTGCTATCTCTGACTAAGTCATGGAACATCTGACCTGAGGGACAAGATGCTTTGAGACTTGGTGAAGGCACTGTCTCCCTTCCTGGTCACTCTTCTTACCACCTAGTGTTGGTTTTGAGCCCTGGGTCAGAGCTGATCAGAGAACAGTGAGAGACAGAAGCCTGCCTTTCTTTCAGAGTCTTTCTCTTTAATTGGTTCCTTCTGTGTCAAAACCAGAGAAGCTAAGCAGGCAGAGCAGGCACGCACCTTTAAGTCTGGCACTCAGGAGGCAGAGGCAGGTGGATCTTTCTGATCTCTATGCATTCAAGGTCAGCCTTGGTCTGTACATCAAGTTCCAAGACAGACAAGGTTACATAGAGACATCTTATCTCAGATAGATAGATAGATAGATAGATAGATAGATAGATAGATAGATAGATAGACAGACAGACAAAAAGAACAGAGAAAGTAGTAATAGGAAGGAAGATTAGCAGAGCCCGAACGCCACCGCCACTTCCCTGCTGGGAGAGGCCACCATACTTGACTTGGTTTGCACACGTGCCCTAAGCTTACCACTGTTGATCAGCATCCCCACCCCAGGCAAGGCCCAGGAAGAGACAGAAAGCAGATGCCCTTTTGTGTTATAACTTATGCCAAAATTAGATTTAAAAATAGCACAGTGACCATGCCCAGTTGCAACTGTTCCTTGCTCGGGAATTTGGGAAATCAACTAATTAAGACCTAGGCAGCTCCAAACACCGCCTCTGCTGCTGCCAGATGATGGTGCTAATAGCAAGCTGTTAGTGAAAACACAGCAAAAAAAAAAAAAAAAGACAACACCCCATGGCAGTCATTCCCCCACCCAACCCACAACCCCAGTACCGTTCAGCTCCACAGACTCATTTTGTTCTCAAGTGTATTGATTCTGGTTTAAATGGAAATTCTGGAAAACATTTTAACCATTTTGACCCTGAAGAATTTTTATTTTTGACACTTCACTATTATGTATTCCCCAATAATCCTTATAATCCAGTAATCCTTCAAGTTCCCTAGAAGGAACAAAATTCTCTAAGAAATATCTGGGGTATAAAAATCTACTGCGATATACAAAGGGTGAAGTGAGGTAGGGGAGGTGGAGGGAGTAATTTTGGTGGCAGTAGTGATTTTATTTGTAGCCCCCCACCTTTATTTATTTATTTGCTTATTTACTTATTTATTTATTTTTAGAAAGGGGACATTCTTAAAGGAAATCAGTTAGCCACCCTTCCAGGTTTCCCTCCTAGTCCCTGCTACTGCTGATCTAGTCTGTATTGATATATTTGCCTGTTCGGACCATCTCATGGCTACAATCAGGCTGAGCAGGTGGTGCCTCCTGTCTCCACTTTTACTTAGTACAATGTTTGCAGACTTCATCTTTGTTGCTGCCTACAGCCAACATTTCTTCCCCCTTTCTCTTGTCAAACACTACTTCATTGTTTAGCCAGGCCACTTTGTGGTCTGTTTATCAGGCTTGGGTTTTTGTTTTGTTTCTGTGGTGGTGGTTTTTGCTAGCACAAATAATTTTGTGTACAAGTTATCATGCAAACGGGTTTTCATTTCCCTTGTGTGTCATATGTACTTGGGAACATATTTTTCTTGGGAAAGCTACTGATCTTTCCCAGGGTGGCTGTGACACCTTGCATTCTAACTGGCAGTGGGTTCAGGGCCCGCCCTGTCCACTTGCTCACCAGTGCTCCCTGCCCTGCCTTGATGCTGCCGTGACAGTGCAGATGAGGTGGTACCTCACCATCCTCTACGTGGGCCTCCTTAGTGATGCGTGCCATGTGGCATAGTTTCATGAACGGACATAATGGCCAGGCCATGTCTGTAACTTTTTTCAAGAACTGCCCATTTAACTGCTGGCCTATTTTAAGCTGGGATGTTTGTTTTATTACTGTGTTATTTATATATTCTGAATCAGATTTTCGATAAGATGAATGACTCTCGGTTCTTTTATCCCAGCATTATGTACCGCCTTTTCACACTGTTTGTGACGGAGAATGACAAGCTCCTACACATTGACAGGAGCCAAGATTTGACTTTCTTTTGTTGCTGTAGGGTTAAGCTACTTGCCCAGTCCTAGGACACTGAGGTTTACTTCTGTCTAGTCCTTAGAGTTCTGTTGTTTTACCTCTTATGTTTTCATCTGTGATCCAGCTTTAGTTAGTCGGGCTTTGTGGAGCGTACGGTCTGAGATGGAGGATAGCCAATTTGTTGAGGACTGTTCCTTCTCCCATTGAGTGTTCCTGGCATCTTTGCTTTATAAAAATAAGCAACAAATGATTTGTTTCTGGACTCTCGATCATATCGTATTGATAGAAGTATCTATCTTCACGCCAATACCACACTGTTTTGATTAATGTAGTTAGCTAGAATGTTTAGAAATTAGAAAGTATGAGTTCTCCAACTTCACTTGAAATGTTTTGACTCTGGGGAGGCCCTTGCATTTCCATATGAATTTTAATATTGAATTGTCATGTTTGGCAAAAACATGTCTTTGGGGGCATTTTGATAGTTTATTGCCTCAGATCTGCAGATCGGTCCTCCTGTCCTGTTATTAAGTTTTCATCATTGTGCCTGAAACTCTGTTCTTGACTCTCATTCACAAGGTCCTAGATCAAGTACAGGACCTCACCTCACCCCCCGAATTAAAATCTTTCTGATCCATAAACATAATGTATGATATCTTTTCATTTACTTAGATCTTCCCTAATATGTTCGGATAATGTGTTGTAGCCTTCAGTATAGAGGACTAACATATCATGTCTTACACTTATTCTGAATTGTCTTATTGTTTTTGGATGGTACCTAAACATCCTGTTTCTTCTCAATGCAGCAAATGTTGAGTTTTCCCCACATCTTCCAGCGCACTACACTGCTTTCTAGTGGTTCTCTGGGGTTATTCCTTGGGACTTGCTGAGTATGCAGTGTGGATAGAGATAATCTTACCTTTTTTGCTCCTATGTTTTTCTTCTATGTATTTATATATTTTAGCTGTTTATTTTTACCTAATTGCTTAAGAGCCTCCAATGCACAATTGAGCAGGAAAAGCAAGCAAGATATGCTTCATAAAAACCCCTCTCCTCAGGGAAAAAGCATTCAATATTTTGAAATTAAGTTATACCGTTAGTTGTGAGGCTTTTTTTGATAACCTTTATCATGCTGAGGATATTCCCTTTCTACTCCTGGTTGAATTTGCCAAGTATTTTCTTTGTATATATTGAGATAATCATACAGATTTTATCTCTTATTAATATGGGTGATTATCTTACATGCCTGAAGTCACATTTTATCATAGTATATAACGCTTTTTAGATGTTGCTAACTGGGTTTGCTGAAGTTTTATGAGTATATTTATCGTGACATAGCATTGTCTCTAATACTATTTATACCAGTATAAGTTGCCGTTGCCAAGACAATATGCACACCAAAATTTAAACAAAACCATGAAATAGAACTGTATATATTAGTGCATATGGTTTTTGGGATAGATCATATCTTTAAAATAGCAAGTATTTAGTTAAAATATTGTAGTATAATAAAATATTGAGTTATAATGATACTCCTGACATTTATGTACAATATTATACATAATTATATGTGTACAGATATATGTGCAAGAAGATATATAAGTAACCATATATCAAACCAATAAAAGAGATAAATGTGATAAAGTATATTTAAGATTGAGCTGTTCATGAAAGTCCTACCATCTATAATCTCATATATTCTGTATAAATTTAAAAAATAGAGGACTAGAGAGATGGCTTAGTGACTGCTCTTCCATGGTGAGTTCAATCCCAGCAACCATATGGTGACTCACAACCATCTACAATGATATCTAATGCCTGCCTCTGGTGTGTCTGAAGACAGCTACAGTGTACTTACATAATAAATAAAACTTAAAAATAGAAAAAATATTTAAAAACATTTATCTAAAATATAAAAAATAGAAATTATTTTATGGTAAAAGTGATTTCAACTGTTCTAATTACACCATAAGCCAGAGGGAATCTCATTCCTTACTCACTGGCCTGTCTCTTCCAGCCTCACAGACCCATCTATACAAGTAGTTGGTGCAGTTAGAACTATGTCACTTAGAAGTTGGTGATGGCACAGAGAAGCCACCCGGGCCCTATATCCATGCAGTGGTTATATCCGTGCAGTGGTTATATCCATGAAGTGGTTGTATCTATGCAGGGGTTATATCCATGAAGTGGTTATATCCATGCAGGGATTATATCCGTGAAGTGGTTATATTCGTGCAGTGGTTATATCTGTGAAGTGGTTATATCCATGTAGTGGTTATATCCGTGTAGTGGTTATATCCGTGCAGGGGTTATATCCATGCATTGGTTATATCTGTGCAGGGATTATATCCGTGAAGTGGTTATATCCATGTAGTGGTAATATCTATGCAGTGGTTAGCCTTAACTGTCCACTTTCTTGGATTAAGATCTTCCTAGGAACTGAGCAGAATACAACTTCTAACATACCATCCTCTCTGATATCTGGACTGATAAATTCATGGATTCATAATATGATGTTACTAACTGGAGGTGTTAAAGAAATAAAAGGGGCCTCGGGTATGTCCTTGTGGCTTTATCTTTTCTGTTGGTTTTTAGGGACAAGGTTGCACTTTGTAGGACCGGGCTAGCCTGGAACTCACTCTGTAGACCAGGCTAACCTTGAACTCATAGAGACCTGCCCCCTGCCTCTTGAGTGGTGGAATTAAAGGTCTGTTCCACCATACCCAACCAGGGCTGTATGTTTCCCTGCCCTACTAGGTTACATTAGATACCATAAATGTTATATAAAAATTGCTTTGTTTACGTTGTATAATTCACATACTGAAATACAGAATGGTACATCTATTCCTTTAAAATAAGCAAAAGAAGGTGGGTGGAGATAGTATTTAGCATTCACAAGATCCTTTTCCATTGAAAAGACATTTGCTATGAGAATGGGTTACCATCACTTGTGATGCAGGGAGGGACTTTATGTCCTAAAGAGCTAATAGCTCTCGTCAAAACAAATTAGTGAAGTTAATCCATTGTTGCTGCGTATCTGTTGAAACTGTGACATTGTTTTGCTCCCCAACAAGACCTCAGAGCAATTAAACAGAATTCATAATCTTCATAGCTTAATCCAGTCATTTTCAACCTTTTTAATGCTATAACCCTTTAATCTATTTCCTCATGGTGTGGTGACCCCCCAACCATAAAATTATGTCCTTGCCACTTCATAACTGTAATTCTGCTGCTGCTATGAACCCTAATGTAATGTGTATATACTTTAGGAGAGAGGTTTGCCAAAGAAGTCATGACCCACGGGTTAAGAACCACTGGTTTAGGTGCTGTATGGGTCTGCACTGTGCAAAATGCTGTTCTGGTTACTTCATAATATACTGCTTGCCTTTTACATAACTGTCTGTGTACCTCATGGCTACATTTTAAATTCTCCTTGTACATTGAAAGCATCAGATTAACAGAAAGCATGTGTGCATTTAAATGCACAAGACACGTTGAAAGTTAAAGCATTGAAATATTTTTTTAGTGTGATGTGATATAAGTCAGTTCTAGGTTTTAGCTTGATTAGGTGTTTCAATTATTGAGTGCCATTTTTATAATAAAAAGGCATCTCTAGTGTGAGAAATCAAGATATAAATAATTCCTCCAGATATTTTCTTGCCTTCATGTAGCTGGACCTAGACATCTCTAACTGTGTTTTTAAGTGATCACATTTGAAACACACAGCATCCTCCCGGAGGCTGAGGCAAATGCTTGGTACCCTCGTCTCAAACCTGAACATGGTTGTAAATCATTACCAGCCTTCACTTCAGAATCCCAAACCACACTGGGCCACTTGCTGACATAGTGAACTTGGCATTCCCCGACTGGATCCCTGACCGCCCTCCAGGCATTTCCATCCTGAATGCTCACTGACCACCCTCATCCATGAATAGACAGAGCATACAGCGCTCACCCTCCACATGCCAATAGTCAAGGAAGCAGGCAAAGTGTCTGATACTAAAGCCATAGAAGTCTCCAGGTCAGTGGAGGCAGGAGGTGGTGCGTGGTAAGGGAAGGGATTCATCGTAGGATGACTCTCTCTGCATTTGTTATGATCCTGTGAACATTCCAAGGAAAGGTAAGCTTCAACTGAGCACGAAGGGACTTCCAACAGAGTAGTGTGACCAGGGTATTCCTCCAGGCAGCTCTAGCAATGTGCTGCTGGCTGGGAGGCATACACAGTAGAAACTTGGGTTCTTACCCTGGAGACAGATAGTCTGAGAGAGCTGCGTGGGCAGGGTCGCACTGTTCTTCTCCTCTGGCTTTTGGTGGTGTGTGCAGCCTGGAGCTCCTTACCTTATACAAGATTCGCCCATCTCCATGGTGTTTGCCTGTGGCACACCTGTGTGCAAATCCCTCTTTCTTAAAAGTTATTGTAAGGCAAGATGGCTCAGCAGAGAAGGGAGCTTGTCGCCAAGGTCAGTGACCTGAGTTGATCCTTCAAACCCATGTGGTGGAAAGAGGTGACTGACTTCCCCAGGTTTCCCCTTGGCGTCCACACATGTGGCATGACACAAGTACTCCCATGTGATAAACAAGGACATCTATTGTTTTTAATGAAAAGGTGTCCAGACTAAGATCCTGATGAATTAGATATGACTTCATCTTAGCTAGATATGTGCACAGTGCTCCTATTTCCACATGAGTTCACACTCTTAACATACACAAACGCCTACATATCTCTATAGGCTTGGATTTTATCCTGACTAGTGCACACTGCCCTCTGTAGAGGGACTGGGGTTGGGGGTTTTAAAATACGTGTTCAAGAGAGGGGATTGCAACTCAACCTAGAGTGCCTACCAATGGAACAGTCTAGGAACGGAGTGGTCTTAGAAGATAGAACTCCATTTCTCAGGCTGTGTCAGCCTGCAGCCTCCGAACTTACCACAGGGGGGGCATAGTTGGGAAGTTTAAATGGAGGATCGAATGTGGGCCTCTGATCCAGGACTGAGGTGGCCTTCAGCTATATGTCTGTCACCACAGGTTATATCGAAGCTGTTGTCATTCCGGCTGGAGCTCGTCGGATCCGTGTGGTGGAGGACAAACCTGCTCACAGCTTCCTGGGTAATACAAAGTTCTGCCCTATGAGTTGCTTCTGATGACCTGCATTGTAGCTCCAAAACTAGATCTTTCCTCCCAGTTTTATATAAACCTGTATCCCTGCATACCTCCTCCCAGGCATAACCATGATGTTATACCCGCACTTTCTTTAGAATAATGTAAGTACCCAAAATGGACGAGACAGCACTTTTTGCAGGAAGATCCAAGGTATGTTGTGGGGGAGGAGTACAGTCAGAATGACCACTTTTGAACAGGATGGAAAATACATAATGTGGAGGAACCCATGAGGTGTTGGGGAAGTGTGTTTCCCAACAATCCCTCCTGGAGAACCCAGTGCAGTTAGCCCAGGCAGCAGAGACCCATGGGACATCCACCCGCCAGCTCCTGCAGGCTGCCAAGGGCGCCAGACATGTCTCTTGCTGAGGTAACAACAGTGGTTCCAAGCTGAATGGGTCACAGAACAGCACTGGCCCTCACCAAGCTCTGGGGACCTAACTTCATAGTAAGTGACAAGCTGACATTGAGCTGACACTTGCATAGCTCTGAAGGGTTGGATTCTGCGCAGACTAGTGCTCTTTGCCCTCTGTAGAGGGATGGATTCACTGAAATCCCTCCTAGCTTAAAGGAGGTCCTCTGAGTGATTCCAGCCTTGCCCTTAACCCCCAGCAAAGATCAGCCTGGTCCTTGGGCATCAGGAAGTAGGAACACTGCACTGGACGCCTGCCTGGGTATTGTTTCCGCAGGCTTTGGGAAGAAAATACTCCTACGGGCTTCAAGGCTGCTCTTCTCTTGCTTGGTTCAGTGGGACAGAGATGCTGTCACCCATATCCTTTGGTGAGCCACAACCCCATGGTCCTTGTTTGGGTTAAATCTCAAACTAGACAGGGCCCCCCTCCCTCAGCCTCTGTTGCATGGTGTCCAGGGAGTGGGGAAGGGGCATAAATGCCAAATGTTGGGGTCAACCAAAATTAGTGTGACATCCCCCAAGAGACTGAGGTCATCTTTCGCCCTTACCTCACAAAACTAAGTGTGTACCATGCCCCCTCCAAAAGAAGCACGTAAAGCAGCAAAGTAAGTACTCCCAGGATCCATCTTGCCTGATCCGTCTCCATGAGTCTGGGAGAAATAACAAAACCACCTCCATGACTTCTCTTCTGCAGAGTGTAATCATGGCCAAGGGCAGGGCCAGAATCAATAAATGCTAAGTATCAATAAATGCCCTAGAATATAAAGGAACTCGTCACTGGAACCCTCATGAGAGTTTGCTGTCACAGTTGGCCCTGTCAGCTCGACCGGGAAAGCTTAGAGGCAACTATGCAAAGGAGAGTAGTAACGTCCACACTTGTAGTTCCCAGCCACCAGGCAGTGCAGCGCGTTAGAGACCTGACCCCCACACCTCCATCTACCACAGAGCATCGCTATGCTGGATTTGTAGATGGCAAGCAAAAGCTCCAGGGGGCTTACTTTCATGCCCAGTTCTGCACTCCACCTGAATCCATTTCAGTCTGGAGCCTCTCAGAATGGCCAGTGGAGTCTAACCAGGACCAGAGGTCAGCTGATGGGGATGACATTTCATTGTGAGCAACCCGCCGGTCTGTATCCCAAGAAAGTTGGTTTAAATGTCTGAATGACTTGGCTTCCTAGAAGCAGTGTCATGCCTCCTTGGGAGCTTGGAACCAGCGTTGGTCCCCTTATCTTACCCCAAATCCATAACCCAAGCATTCCAGGCCCTGGCACATAGACAGGGGCAAGCCTGAAGGTGGTCCACACTCGCTGGTTATGTTTCTAGAGTCAGCTCCAGCAGGATGTGTTTCCACTCAGGGCTGGGTGCTTTGGAAGTCAACCCAGTTTAATTCTGAATTACTCTCACATTTGCTGGGAGCAGTTCCTGAAGAATTTCACCCCCGCCTACCTTCAGCCCACGCCGGCTGGCTTTCTGCTCAAAACCACCTGGAACAGGAAATGCCTCCATAGTTTGTATCCACGGCTAAGAACAGAGCTGGCTGAACTCCTAGTGAGGAAAAAAATTCTGACACAGTGCCAAGAGTAGAAGTGGGTTGACTGTGGGTCAAATCTTTCAGTTGACTCCTGATGGGGACGAAGCAAAAAGAACCCTCTGGCCTTCTGCCCCTCTCTGAGCCAGGAGGAAACCAGTAGGCAGGGGGAGAGCCTGCCTCTGCATGGCCACCGCTGACAAAGAGTGCCCCTTCTTGCTCCACGGAACACTTACTGTCTATCGTCTTTGAGAGTGTCTACAAGTCCCAGGATAGTGGGTAAAACAACTACCTCAAAGAGGGCCGGAGCTGAAAATGGCTGGCTGTTTAGTGTGTGACATTATACTCTGGGCTGTGCACAGGTCTTGTTCGGTCACAGTGGTCAATTTCTTTCTTCCTGTGGCACCCTGCAAAAAGTCTGTCCAACTATTGAAAGCATGTAAGCAAAATTCACAAAGCGTGAACCTTTTTCTTTCTTTCTCTTTCTTCCTTTTTTTCTCTTTCTTTCCTTCTTTCTTTCTCTTTCTTTCTTTCTTTTTTTTTTTCTTTTTTTTTTTTTGTTGGATCATGGTTTAAAACATGCAGCCTCTGGCCCAGGCAGAAGCAGCTTGGGAATCTCCTCAACAAACCAGAACCTCAGACCTCGCAGAAGAAAAGAAACCACTGGTGGGATCCAGTTCCCTCGGCTGCAAACTGTTATTTGCCTATAAAGCAGAGCGTGTGGGATCATTTTGATGATGCGCTGTGAGTCTTCTCTGAGTCCCCGAATCCTAGTGTAGACTGCAGACCGATTGCTCTTCATATATTTGCAGACTAAGAGGGTTTGATGCCTGAGAGCTGAGCCGACAAGAGCTTCATAAAAAAAAAAAAAAAAAAAAAAAAAAAAGGCATGTCATATACATCGGCCTCGGGTCACATTCCCTCACAGAGGAGCCATCTTCTGCAAACTATGCTTGGGCACACTCCCAGAAGGCAAGAGAGCAGCTTCTGCTGCAGCCTAAGGGGACAAGAAGAGACAACCCTATTAAGTCAGGGAATCACCAGACTCCACGGGGAAGCTTCCTGTTCACTGTCAGAGATGACCACAAGACTGACCTCTCACCTTTTGTATGTGGAATATAGGAACTTAGAAAGCTTGTGTCTTGCTAGTGACAGACTAGAGTCAGTAAAGTTAAAAGCCACGCCCATGCCTTGGGAGATGGCTTTTAAATGCTCCCCGAACTGAGAAGTCATAACAAAAAATAAGAGCACCGCTGTTCCGAGGACTCTACTCAGATAAGCAGAGGTCCCAGCAGCCAGGGCCTTCACCTCTATCCTTCCCGGGGACTGAGCAGCTAGCTGATGATAGTAACTGTCCCCCAACCCTAAGTGTGTTTTTTCTCTTCTCTGGCTGTACTTTCTCAGACCTTGCCTCTCAGATGTTGGTCTCTGGGTGTGAGCCACAGTGATTTTGAAATCATAAAATATAAGTCACTCAAAGTATCTTACAAGGGGGGGGGCAGAGGCAGATACAGGCAAAGCTGATGGGCAGGAGTCACCTGTGTAAGAGGTTTCTGCAGGAGGGGAACAGTGGCCCAGGAGCATATACAAGACCTGTCAGGGATATGGAGCTCATGTTTGTGAATACCTCAGGTGACCCTGGGGAACTCAGAAGAGTGGTTTTCTTCCTTCATCTGCCCTGCCTTTGCCACTACTAGTGCCCTCCTAAATACAGAGTGACAACAAATCCTGTCACTGTGTTTCTGGGCTCCTGTTCAATCTAGGAGCCTCAAATGATATGACAGGAAACACTGTCTGCCTCTCTCGGTGGCTCTTTCCATTTGGTGATTGACTTTGGGCAACACCTAGGGAGAAAAGTACTTCTCCTTAAGGTGAAAGGCAACCAAAGCCCAGAACTGGACATAGTCCCATATTACTAGTGGGGAAATACACTCTCAAGGCAAGCTCAGGGGGCATGAGGGGTAGGGGAGGTATTTCTTGAAAAAATGGAGAATCAGGAGGGACGGCAAGTATACTAAGCAGGCAAGATGGCCACCTTGCAAGAAAGACCAGGGCCCTGACCTCTAGACTCCCAGCCGTAGCCTTGAGCTGGGAAGGAAGACTGGTGGGTAAATGCAGAGGGTTAGTACACATGGAAGTTTCTGAGGAGAAGACAGAGCTGCTGCCCAGGTTGTCTGGGTTCCAGCAGGGGCACAGGTGTGACCGTGGGTGGCACATGGCTTTAAAGAGAAGTTCACCTCACTGGTTCCTGCCCACCAATGGCTGCAAGTGCTCCAGAGTCCTCTACTGTAGGCTCACTGATGGTCGCCTTCCACCTCCTTTCTGTGACTTCACTCCATCTCTCGCCCCATTTCCCAGCCAGACTTGTGGGGAGACATAGCTGTCACCTTTACTTGCTCCCT
The DNA here is from genome assembly GCF_963924665.1 of Micromys minutus. Classification (NCBI taxonomy): domain Eukaryota; kingdom Metazoa; phylum Chordata; class Mammalia; order Rodentia; family Muridae; genus Micromys; species Micromys minutus. Next base: position 68,588,748 of record NC_137972.1, read on the forward strand.
CGCCTTCCTGACACTGTGGCCTCTGAGGGTCACTCGTGGGGGCTCCACCCCCAGGCCAGCCACACACTCCCAGGAGCAGCTTCTTTCCCTGGGTGTCATAGCTAAATTTATAGAGTCTTCCCCCCAACATCTCCAGATGCCTGTCTGTATGACCCCCACGTACACACCCAAGGCACGGTGCACACGAAGCTGTGTGATGTCACTCTCTTGTCTGTTCCCTGAGACCAGAGGCACCCTGTGCTAATGCCCCTGCCAATAAACACTCAGAGTGGGGGAGAAACTGGCTGAGGCACCCTGCTGTCCCATGGGCTTCTTCAACTCATTTTTTTGTTAGAGGACTCTGGCTCCTCATTTTTCTATCCTGGAACTTCCTGACAGCCCACATCCATTCCTCAAACCAAGTATAAATGAGCGTGTGCAGGGAGTGGTTTCCCAAAGCTCCAGCGAAGCTGAAAGACAACAGATGCCCCTGTCACCTCCACCTGAAGAAGATATGACAAGAACAGGAGGTGTGGTCTGTCTGGTCTGGGTCTCGATGCCACAACTTTATAGCTGAGTGTCTTCCGGCGAGTTACTTAACTTTCCTGTGCTTCCGTGTTCCCATCTGATCTGTCGAAAAATAATTCCAAGAGTCGTTGGGAAGATGACTGGGTAAAAGTGCACAAGGTGGTGCTTCTTAAATAATGATTTGCAAAGCCGGTGTTGGGAGAGAAGAGTGGGGGTGGGGTGGGGTTCCGGGTAGCAGAGAATTCTTTTTCCTAGTCCCTCACTAGAATCCAGAAATCTTCTAATTCCTACACACACCCTCCCTGAGATGTATGTCGCCATATTGGATAGCATCCTGCCTCCTTCCCCTGGCGGCTGCACAGTTCAAATGTCCCCAAGCTCACTTGCTCACTGCATTTGCTGTGACTGGAGCATCACACAGACCAGGGAGCTGAGGCTAGATCTGATCTATATCCTGCAGCCACCTGTCTGAGCAGACCTCAACTTCAGGCTTCTGACCCAACATGGCTGACAGATTCAGTTTCCAGGGACCCCTCTGAGTCACCAAAACTGATTGTTGCTCGGTGGTTTAATTGCTAGTCTCTTCAGGCATGTTCTGACTATAAACTGGGGCCCCAAAGTGTCATGGATAAGCCTGGGTTGTGTACACAGAGTACATGGGAGTTTCATTTCAGGTAACTGCCTTAAGACTTACTGTCACCTCTGGTCATCTGCCACCTACTAAGTGCCAGAGTAGATCCTGTCATTGTTTCTTTTGTCATTTGTTTTTTTTTAATATGTTTTATTATTTTAACTATGGGTATAGGCATATACCCATGAGTGCGTGGGCACTTGGAGACCAGAAGCATTAGATCCCTTGGAGCCGATGTTACAGAGAGCTATGAACTTTCCAATGCGGGTTCAGGGAATCAAACTTGAGTTCCCTGGACAAACAGTACATTCTCCTAACCACAGAGTAATCTCTCTAGCCCTGTGTTTGTTTGTTACTAATGCAGTAAGTTTTCTATAAAAGGCAAAAGAAAGGGGCATCAGAACTCTACTGTAGAGGGTTCTTCTAAGCAAGAAGGCCATAGGGCCTTAGTCTGGGCTGCAGGAGGCAGTGGCATAGGAAGGCTCTACCCCACATTCCTCAGTAGGCCTGGCACCAGAGGCGTGAGTTGGAGAGCGTGGGGCCTTGATTGCCCGGAGCTCAGGCCTTACCCTATTGTGGCAGCTGCTAAGTGTTGTTACCCCATCGGTGAGTAGCCAGGGTTTTCATGTGTAAGTGTGTAACAGAATAACATTACTTCCTAAAGGAATATCCACTTTCCTCAGTGTGAGGGTATCACATCCTTGGGGGACACTGGAGTTATATTGCCCTTCCTTCCAAAGGCCTAGGGAGGTAACAGTAAGATAGATGGTTGCTTACATTTTTCTTCATGGCTAAATAATGCTCCCATTCATGTATGTGCCCCACATCTCCTTTATCCCCTCACCTGTCTGCCGGCACTGAGGCTGACTCTTGCTTTAACTGTTGTGAACAATGCTATAGGACATCTCTAGGTGTGCTGATTTCATTTCCCTGGCATATTTACCAAAAGTGGGAAAGCCAGATTCTTGCACTGGGTCTATACTTTTCCTATGAATTTCCTATGACAGCCTGGGAAATGTACAGTCCTACCCACAACATGTATGAGTTTCTTATCTTTGCCAGTCTAACTAGGGTGAGATGGGTCACATTTCTCCGATGACTTGTAATATTGAGGAGTTTGGAATGGAAGGGTTTATTCATTTGATTGATTGATTGATTGATTTAGTTTATTTTTATTCATATTTTAAATATTTGTAAGTCATTTGCATCTCCCTTTTAGAGACGTGCCAAGCTAGGCAGAGTAGTTAAAGGCCAGCCTGAGCTACAATGTAACCCTTGTCTCAAATGGGGGCAACCAAGCTAGTGAGATAGAGTAGAGGTTAAGAAAACATATTCCTCTTGTAGAGGACACCAGTTCCATTCCTAGCTCTTACACAGTGGCTCACAACTGGCTAATAACTTCATTCCTAGCAATCTGATGCTCTCTGTGGCCTCTGCAAGGGTTGCCTACATGTGGCACACTAACTCATGCAGGAACATGCACACACATACAAATAAACAGAAACTCAAAGCTAAACAAAGCATTGTGTAAGGTGCTGGGGATATAGCTCAACTGGTACAGTTCTTGGTCAGCATGCAGGAAGCTCTAGATTCAGTTCCCAGTACTGGGGAGGTAGAATCAGGAAAATTAAGGTTCAGGGTCCCTTGGCTACATAGGGGGTCTCAGCAGAACTAGTCTAGATATGATGTTGATCACTTGGATATCTTTGGCCTCTCCTTGGCAGCAACGAGGGTAAAACTGTAGGAGACTGTGATGTGTAGTAAACTAGACACAGAAAGACATGTATGGAATTGTGATTATCAATATGTGTTGGGTTCAACTCTTACACTGAACCTTCATTAGTACGACTGTTACCTTTTTTAAAATCTCAGATGAGTAGGTGAGTGTTTTCACAGCTCTAAGACATTTTGTGGCCTTGAATATACCAATGTAGAACTCATTCATCAAGCAAGAAGCTATCTACCACCATAGGCTTGGACTGGATCCTGGCCTCTCCATCCTCCTGCATCTCCCCAGGTCCCACTGTGGGAATCAGTAGTGAGATAGGCAGTTGTGTTAGAAGATGTGTCATCAGCCCTCAAGGCTCTTTCTCCCGTGAACCAGCCTCTGTCCTTGGTACCCAGAGTCCAGTCTCTCACTGCAGGTCCCTGCCCGCCCTCATGGAGGCCTCAGACTGAAGCAGGACCCCCAGAGTCCCTCCAAGGACTAGGTAGGCAGCACTAACTTTCCAATGCTTAATGTCCTTTCTAGCTCTCAAAGACTCCAGTAAGAGATCCATCAACAGCGACTGGAAAATAGAACTCCCTGGAGAGTTCCAGATTGCTGGCACAACTGTCCGCTATGTGAGAAGAGGCCTGTGGGAGAAGTTCTCAGCCAAGGGACCCACCACTGTGCCACTGCATCTGATGGTAAGTGCTGGCCCTGCACCTCTGCGTAAGCTGGTGGCTCAGCTGGGTTGTTAGTCTTGTTCCCCTGAACTTGAGTGGAAAGGGATGCTTCTGGGTTCCTAGAAGTTTGCAAGGTCCCCTGCTACCGATTCCCTCCTTTCTCTTTTTAATTTTCATCTGTTCATCTACTTGTATGTGATATGTTTGTGTGTTCTATGTATGTGGCATACAAGCGTGTTCTTGAGAGTATACAAATGTGCATTCTTGGGCACATTTGTTCATGTGTGTAGATGCCGGAGATCAGGTGCCAATGTCTTTTATTGGTCACTGTCTACCTTTATATCTTCAGACAGGGTCTGCCAATAACCTTCATCAGTCCTCTTATCTCCATCCCCACAAACAATTCTGGGATCACATCCCTAAGATGCTGTGCCTGGCATGGGCACTGGGGATCCAAACTCAGATCCTTAGTTCCTGTAGCACGTACATCACTGTCTTCTCTTCTCCCCTCCCCTCCCCTCCCCTCCCCTTCCCTCCCCTTCTCCTCCCCTCCCCTCCCCTCCCCTTCCCTCCCCTTCTCCTCCCCTCCCCTCCCCTCCCCTCCCTCCCCTCTCTCGGTCCTATCCCTTCCACCTTGAGGTCCTTCCTCAGAATCTCCTCCTGGCTCCTCACTGGAAGAACACCTACATTTTCCAATTCAAGATTCTTCCAATTCAAGATTCTTCCAAGACAGGATTTGCAGTCACATAGGTGACAGCCAGGGAGGGACATCTGATACCCATTAAGCAGATGGACATTTGTCATAGGGTTTCTAATGTGGTGAGAAGACACTGTGACAAAATTACAGCTTGGGAAGGGTTTGTGTAGCTTATATACCCAGAGTCGCAGTCCACTGAGGGCAGCCAAAGCAAGAATCAAACTGGTGGGAACCTAGAGGCAGGAGCTGAAGCAGAGGCCATGAAGGAGTGCTGCTTACTGTCTTGTTCAACCTGCTTTTATATAGCATCCAGGATGACCTGCCCTTTGATAGCCCAACCCACATGGACTGGGTCCTCCCACATCATTCACTACTTAAGAAAATGGCCCACAGCCCCCATCTTATGGAGGCATTTTCTCCACTGAGGTTCCCTCCTCTCAAGTTAACATAGCATTATCTAGCACAGCCATGCCCCACATCTTTTCACATCAGACAGCAGCACACACAGAGATACCCCACAGCTGAGGAGCACCTTGAAGAAGTCCGGGTGCTGGGGTATTGGGTAAGCACGCTTCCTCCCCAGGAAGCCTCCAGAAACCTATATACATGGGCTAGGCAGGATAGGGGTGTTATGTTATTTCCTGGGGACTCCACGTATGCCCCTCAGACATGGACTCAGTATCCAAGGCCTCCGGGGTAAGTCCTGCCACGGTTTCCTTCTCAGGGTCTGAGCAGTCTCAAGGACGATTTATGACAACACCCCATGGTGGGTAATTTTGTGAAGGTGCTGGAGATTGAACGCAGGCCTCGCACAAGCCAGATGATCCTCGTTGATTCCAATCTCCCTAAGAACAGGGCTTGTATCCCTCTGTGCATTTGTTATCAAAGTACATGTTGTCTGAAGTACCTGCCAGCCCCAGAAGTATGTTTCTCCCGTTTATTTGTGTCCCTGGAGATGAGATAATGTAGGGAGCCATGCTAATCTTCACTCAGAAGATTCTCTGGCCACCACCTACTGTGAGTGTTAAGTATGGCCTAATGAAGGAACTGACCCCCTCATAGTTTCTGCTGAGCTAAAAGCCAGTCAGCTTCAATGTGTGCCATAAACCTTCTGGGGATCTGCCAGTGATTCTGCTATAGATCATTTCTGCAACTAGCATCTCTGGGACCTAACCCAGAGCCATTTCTCCAGGATGAGATTGTTTCCCAGTCAAGGCCCTTGAAGCAACCCCCCATAATTATTCTTGAGTTCAAAGCAAATATTCAGTGGGAGCTAGAGACAGAATAAGGCTCGTGCAAGAACACCAGCTGTTAGTACAGGAGTTCACCTTCTCTAACAAGCACTGAAGTGTGCATAGAACCTCTCTTCACCAAGAGCTCTTATTAACAGACGGGTCTTTAGCTCAGTGAAGTGTGTACACAGGCCTAGAGCTGGTCAGCCCATCGCAGAAGTCAGTGAAAGCGTCTCACAACCAGCTGGATTTTCAGCCCTTGCTTAGTATTTAACTGCTTTTTCTCTTGAAATGTGCTCTCTATCCCTTATCACTGAAGGCTCCTTCCTCTGTGTAATAAGCGATGGTCCCCGCACTGGAGTGTGCAGATTACACTCACAGTCAGGGGTACCCATGGAGTCCTAAATACTAGCATTTGAAGCCAGTTAGACACATGCATACCTTAATCATATATGGCTATGAAACTGATCTCACATGGAGACTCAATTAGCTGGTTTCGTTTCCTGAGATGATAAAGGCCTCTTGTAAAGACTAGTTTAGAGTACTTAGTTTTGGGGACTTGGGGGTGTTCATTTGTTTGATTTATTGTTTTGATTTTTAGCAGGAAGCATTTCTCCAAGTATACCACTACAGATCTATTGGCTAGATCACATGATTTAGGGACTATTTCTAGAGCCCATACCCCGATCCTGCAAGTCAGCCTTGAAGGTCCAGGAGCCTTGGGACAACTACCTCATCTGACACTTCCATCCTGGCCTGCCGGAGCCCAGGCAGGTGGGCTGTGTCGTCTCTCCTGCAGCCCCTTCTCCCAGATCTCTGTGGCTGGAAATGCACTTGCTAACTGCTTAGTCTCAGGAACACTCACTGGTCTACAGCCAGGTCTGTCTCCCACAGAAAACCCAGTTTTGCCTCATAAGTCCACATTGAGCTAGTCAGGCACCTGGCAGTTTTACAAGGCCTGTCATAATTTTCCCCAGGCAAAGCATAGACTCTTCCATTCTGAACCCTCACTAGGATTTTAGATACATGGTCCCCAAGCTGTAGCATGGCTCCCACAAATGAAGCTTAGATTCATTTCTGCCTCTCCATCTACCCTTAGTGTCAGCCATGAGCCAGGCCCTAGCCTTCCAACAGACATGTGTCATTCTGGATCCATGGCAGTACCAAGATGCAGATATCCTCAGCATCACCAAAACAGCCCCACTCCCACCCCAGATTCCTCCGCCACAGGCTGTACCTTTGTCTTGAGTACACTTACTGCAATGTAGCAATGGCAGGTGATGGGAGATTCCATCTGGAGGGCAGAGCTTGTCTTTGCTGGCGTTTCTATTATTATGAAAAAGCACCTTTAATCCCAGCTTGGAAGGCAGAGGCAGATGATCTCTAAATGTGAGGCCAGCCTGGTCTGCAGAGTCAGTTCCAGGACAGCCAAGGCTATACAGAGACTTCTTATCTTAGGAGAAAAAAGAAGAAGAAAAGAAGGAAGGAAGAGGGAAGGAAAGAGAGGGGGAGAGAGGGAGGAAGGGAGAGAAGGAGGATGAAAGGGAGGGAGAGAAGAAAGTATCATGACCAAAAGCAACTTGGGAAGAAGTGTTTATTTCATCTTACTCTTCCAGATCTGTCATTGAGGGAACACAAATCAGAAACCAGGGCACAGGAAGAAGCAAAAGCCATGGAGGAACACTGCTTACTGGCTTGCCCCACTTGCTTTACACAACTTATCTTCTTACAGCCCAGAGAGAAGGCCCTCCCATAATGGCTGCCAATCACGAAAGTGTAGCCACAGGCCTGCTGATGGGCCGATCTGCTGTGGGCATTTTCCCTACTGAAGTTTCCTCTTCCCAGATGACTCTAGCTTATGTCAAGTCCACATAGCCAGCACAGTGCTTATGCTCAGAGGAATAGTTTATCACTTTCAGAGCTTTCTAGGAAGAGGCACTGTATGTGTGGTTCTCATCTGTAAGCTCAGCCTTGTGGACCAGTTGATGAGAATTCGGACCCTGCTGCGTGATGCTGAAAAATGCTACAAACAGCCATGCAGTTGGCGACTCCCAAATCCCTCATGTGAGCAGGTCCTCTGTGGGATAGGCAAGAGCAGGGCTCACCAAAGATTGTGGGCTCACCCCCCTATATCCACCAAGTCCCTGAGGAACCTGAGGCTGAGATAAAGGGGCACCCCAAGCTTTAACCTGCTTTGATCTTCAGAGAAGCCCAAACTGGTAGAGGAGCAGCCACAGGTAGCTCTCAGAGTACCCATTCAAAACGACTCATCTCAGTTAAGTCTTCCTTTTCCCATGGCTCCAGGTGCTGTTATTCCACGACCAGAATTACGGAATCCACTACGAGTACACCATACCTGTAAACCAGAGCACAGAAAATCAGAGTGAGCCCGCCAAGCCCCAAGATGCTCTGTTCCTCTGGACCCACAGTGGCTGGGAAGGGTGTAGCGTGCAGTGTGGAGGAGGTAAGCCGTGGGTGGGGGAGGGGAGGGTTTAGCTCGGCTGAAGAAATCCTGAGTTCAGGGCCCTCTGCCTCAGTCCACACAGCGTGCAAATAGAGAATTTGTGCTTCCAGAGGGACTTAAGCCCTGAGATTTCAACAGAGCACATAGCCAAGCCATCCCAGTTCCCATGGGTTTGTTGGTGGGTCCACTTCACCACCCCTTGGCCTGCAGTCTGGACCTAGCAGTAGAGATTGGCCAGTTAAATGACTGTATGGTAGATATGAAAAGAAATTGTCCTGGGATTGAAATAGGCTTCTAACTTGGTGGAATGGCAGCAGATGAAGGCCTCACTCGTACCCACGGACCCCGTCGTATGCCACAGCCAGCCACTCCAGGGTGCAAAGAGAAGCAAGAGTGCTCTGGGTTAAGCAGAACACTCCATATTGCTCTCTTTTCCTCACCTCTAAATGTGATGTCTGCCCCCACACTTCCACTACAGAGACTGCAGGTGAGTCAAAGAGACCGTTGTGCTACAAGGACCTGCATCAGCAATAGTGGTGTGTTGACTAGTAGGGCATTACTCCTATAAAGAAGTCCCCACTCGTGCCAGCAATTACCATTCAAGTCAGTGGGTTGCAAAAACAGGAGATGGGCTTATCAGGAAGAAGGATTTCGGCAAGCAGCAAGGATAAATGAGGGGTCACGGGGTAGAAATGACCAGGCCGCCCTATGAAATCATCAAAGAACAAGAGAAAGAAATGGAGGTGTTAACAAGGAGCTGCATTCAAGAAGGTGCAGGAAAGAAGCTGCTGACATGACCGCTCTATGCTATGGGAAGGTTTTATTGTAGGTAAGAGGGAGAAAATGTCCAGAGGCATCTGGGAGAGTCTAGAGCAGAGAAAGTAGACTGAACATGGCCAGCAGACTATTGGCCAGGGCTAGGGAAGTGGGGCAGTGGGAGAAATCTCTTATCCTGGGGCCTTTACCCACCCCTGTGCCTGATGGTCTCCCATCCCCCACTTAGGGACCCATGCCTGCCTTCTAACCACAACCAGACATCCCATTGTCTACCTACTGTGGGCAAGCCCGGCACACACGATTCATAGCAGGCTGTGCTCCACTAGGAGCTCTGAACTACCAGAGCCATGTCTGGGGACCTGTGACTTCCAGCTTCCCTGTGGTAGTCAATGCTGAAAGCTGTATTCAATAGCTCTTTGCTTTTGTGTTTATGCATGACTACATTTGTAGGCCATGGGACAGACAGTGTGGCTTAAGACTCTCCGTTGTTTAGCCATCTCTACATGACAGATTCCCCCAGACAACAGGTCCTACAAAGAATCCTGGGCCTAAGTGGTTGAACTTGACCCCATGTTCATCTTCTATGGCCACTCTCCTGAAGCCAATGACTCCAATACAGTAACAGGAAATGTCAGCACAGAAGCATCCAAAAGCCAAGGGGAGGTGAAGCAAGCTGGACCACCGGGGGGGAGGGGGAACAAAGAGAAGTATGGTGCCCAAATGTTGAAACTGTGGTCAGGTGACACTTAGGGACAATGCCAGGAGGCACTCAGAAAGCTGGTGACTGCCATCACCATCCTTACTACCATTGCTCAGCCTCCCTGATGAAGTCGTGGCCGTCAGATTGAGAGCTCAGAGGAAACACTCAAAGAAAGGTTAATGAATCTGCAAAGCTGCCTAAGCAAACACGGCATTAGCATTGTCAAGGTGAACAAGTACGGGCCACCTGCCCGGGAATCCTGTATGTCTGTCACACCAGCCACCTCTATGCTTTTAAAAAGCAAGCCTGCAAAAATTCGGTAACTAACCATACTCTCCGTGAGAGCTGATATACATGTGTTTAATTGGGACCAGAGCTCCGGAGACTTCAGGTCTCAAACATGAAAGGCTCAAACCAGAGTGTTGGCCTTAGCAACTCCTAAACTGTCCAAAAACAGAGTTGACTTGAGGTCCTGTTGCTTTCTCAGACTGTTCTGGAATCTTACCCTGGTCCATACTACCCTGCTATGACTTAAGCACCTTATCCCTAAATGTCTGGTTCTCCCTCTTTGACAAATAATGTGGCTCTCTTAGTGATAGATGGTTGTGCCCATACAAGGAAGTATAAATAAATGGCTTTCTGGATATGTGCAGCCATAACTTCTCCTCTCCCATGGGTTGGCTTCCAGGAGAACGCAGAACCATTGTATCATGCACACGGATTGTTAACAAGACTACAACCCTAGTGAATGACAGTGACTGCCCCCAAGCAAGCCGCCCTGAGCCCCAGGTCAGACGATGTAACTCTCACCCATGCCAGTCCCGGTAAGTTCCTATATTCCATGGCTTGGACCCACCAGCATGATGGGTAGCAACACCTTAGATGAAGGGATGGCAACACACAGAAGATACCACAGAACCAGCCTATGCCACATTCTAGTGGTACGGTTGGTGATTAACTGATTGATTGATTGATTGATTTTTGCTTGCTCAAATAGTCACGTTGTTTGCCAGTGGAGTTACATTCTGAGAAGTACCTATCTGGACAATGTAATGTTAAGTGCACAAGTAGCTTACTACAGATCTGTGTTATACTTACTTTGTTGTTCCCTAGGACATGAAACAAAATAGAGAATTAGTTTAGGCATAAAAAAGGCAATATAATCAGCAGACACGGGATAGATAGGCTGGTGCTGTTCTAACACAAACTCCTGTAGAGTGGACAATCCTTTTAAACCGAAGTGTTTTCCAAAATAACCATAACAACCACAGGATACTGAAGGCAGGAGCCAGTAAGTTATTATCACTGACTCCAGTTGTCAGGAGCTTGTACTGTACTGTAATGGGGCCAGGGCAGTGCAATCAATCTTCAGGACCTGAATCTGGGTCCTTGGCAGTCATGCAGATGAGAACATCTGTATATGTGCATAACCATAGAGCTCGAGGGATGGATGTGTAGAGACAGGCAGATAACCAAGGCTCGCTGGAACCAGTCGAGCCAGTTGGTAAGCTCTCGGTTCACCTAGAGACACTGTCCCCAAAATAAAATACAATGGAGTGATAGAGATGCCCAACATTGACCTCTGACCTCCTCGAAAACACACATATGCAAGTATACCACAGGTTTATCTGTACATACTCACATGTCCCGCTGCTCTCCAATAATAATAATGTGGCAGCACAGTAGGTTTGTTTCCATGATCATTGGTGCACGCATGGAGCGTGGCACTGTGACATGGTGGAGGGAGGCAATGGGAAGTTTTCAGCCCCACTATAGTCTTAAGGCACTATTTCTGCGTGCACAGTCTGTTGATGATTAAAGCACCATCAGATGGTCCTGTTCTGAACTTGGCTAAGCCAGAACAATAACGGAAATACACTGTCCTAGCTGGAGGGTAGCTTATGGGTCATACCTGGCCACATCTCACAGAGAAAGCACTGCCATGGGCACACACTTTTGACTGGCACCCATTGCCCCCCCCCAACCACTTGCCTTGGAGGAAAAGGTTATTGAGTGTTAAGAGTTTTAGTGTCTGAGGTGTCCACAGAGGCTGATGGCTGTGTTTGACCTGCTTCTGTGCCTGTTGGTTGTTTGAAAGCCATTTAAACTTCTCTCCCATGTGCCCTGGTGTAAAGCCTGGAGTTCTCAGAAGGGATGAACTGTGCACAAGTTCCACGGGTTTCCTTCTCGCTGCTTCCGTGGGACCAAGCATGGCACTCCCTCGGTGACTGGCACATCCTGTGATATTACCCCTCTGCCTCCCTTTCTACCCTGAGTTGTGCAAGTAGTCTTTGCTTCATAGACCTTCCCATCATGCCAAGGCATACTCACCTTTGCTAGCTAGACTCTGGTTTTGATGTGTAGACTTTTGGGTCTTTAAAGCTCTGTTTGTACCAGATTCAGGAGCCTTGCAAAGTGTCTGTCAGCCTCCTTTGTGCCAACCTCCTTTGCTTAGTTAAACTGGTTTGGTTTTTTATTAAGTGTGTGTGTGTGTGTGTGTGTGTGTGTGTGTGTGTGTGTGCGTGTGTGTGTTTGCTCATGTGGGCGTGAGTCCACATGCATGTGTGTGTGTATACATGTGTATGTGTGTGTTCATGTGTATATGTGTGCATGTGTATATATGTTTGTTGGTGTGTGTAAGTATGTGTATGTATACATGCTCCTCGTCACATGTGTGGAAGGCAAAGGACAACTTTCAGAACTTAATAACTTTTCGGCATGTGGGCTCGGGGTGTCTAACACAGGCGTCCGGTTGAACACAGGCACCCTTACCTGCTGAGCCACACAGTCACAACATCAGGGCTTTTTGTTAAACTCTTAGTGTGTACTTAAGGGGAAATGAGAAGGAAAAGCAAGCAAGTAACACCCCTCATTTGATTTTGTGTACTCCTTCAAAATTAAGAATGGACGCCTGTTTTCATGCTAGAGGCTTTAAGGGGGACTCATTCAGAGTGTCTACACGGTGGTTAGTTTTGAATATCAACTTACCCATTCTAGAATCACTGAGAAAAGATCTTCCATTACAAAATTACATAGGTTAGGTTGCCCTGTGGGCATGTGGGGGGTGGTGAGGGAGGCGTTGTCTTGATTGTTAATGGAGCTAGGATGATCCACCCTGAATGTGGGCAGTCTCATTTCATGGACAGGATTCTGAACTATAAAAGAGTCCAAAAAACAGGAGAGGCCAAGCAGCCTGGGTACATTCATTCTCTCTGCACTTGACTGTGGTGTGAGGTGACTGACTAGCTATTTAAAATCTTAGTGTCTTACTCAGGGTTTTACTGCTGTGAACAGACGCCATGACCATGGTAAGTCTTATAAGGACACCATTTAGTTGTGGCTGGCTTACAAGTTCAGAGGTTCAGTCCATTATCATCAAGGAGGGAGCATGGCAGCATCCAGGCAGGCATGGTACAGGAGCTGAGAGTTCTACATCTTCATCTGAAGGCTGCTAGCAGAATACTGACTTCCAGGCAGCTAGAATGAGGGTCTTAAAGCCCACACCCACAGTGGCACACCTACTCCAACAAAGCTAATAGTGCCACTCCCTGAGCCAAGCAAACACAAACATCACACTTAGGGACCTGGAATTATGAGCTAAGTAAATCCTTCCAGTTGTTAATTTTGAGAATTGGCAGCCATACTTCAAGCCCATCTGTCAGTCCCTAGAACAGTTACGGGGCCAAAGAAGGAAGATTTAGCAACCATAAAAACTCAGTTATCAGGGCTGGCAGTAGAGCACGCTCCTTTAATCTCAGCACTAGGGAGGCAGAAGCAGTTGGATCTCCGAGTTCAGGGTCAGCCTGGTTTACAGAGAAACCCTGTCTCAGGAAAAGTAAACATAATTAACTCAGTGATCAGACAGGCAGCAACCTCTCTACCTGGCACCAAGAACAGCCTACCCCCTGGACAAATAAGCAGAAAATGGGGTAAGGAGCTCATTCTGGACACAGAGAGGTCAGGATAAGCTCAAGAGTAAAAACCAAAGCCTCATGGATGCCTTCAAGAATCATACTTTCCAATCAATGTTTACAGGTTACTTTTAACATCTAATTTTTTTAAAAAACATTTTCTTAGTCAGCACCCTGTCCCCCATAGCAGGCCCATTGCTGTTCAGTGGAGCACTGGGGATTAGGGTTTAAAAGCTGCCGGTCAACAGGGTTCATGTCCTGCAATGATGGAGTGGCAGATAACGAAGAACTTTAGAGAAAACTTAAAAAGCAACTGTGTGAAAGCTAGAACACAGACGGAAGCAAAGGCTACACATAGGAGATCCGAGTGCCCCCAGGTTGAATTTTTAATTGTGACAGTTTGTCACTAGATGGACATTGTTTTAGTTACCCATGACTGCTGTGACAGCATCCGGCAAGGACATCCTCAATGAGGGCTCACAGTTGCTGGGCTCGTGGTCTCGGAGGGCTTGTGGGCTCTGGAGCTACAGCAAGAAGTATGGCCCTCACAGCTCAGCTCCTGGCAGTGACTGGCATCTGGGGTGGTGCCGTGCGTGTGGCTATAGGTCAGGTACCGTGAGGGTCGGTAGCAGGGTCCAGGCCTTCAAAGTTCTGCCTCATAGTGACTCACTACCAGCCAAGCTCTATCTCTTAAAGGTTTCATAGCCTCCCTCAGGAGCACCACTAGCCAGGGAACAAGCATTCCCAACGAGGACATAAGAAGAAGGATTCAGATTTTAACAGAGGCCCAGCTAAAACTATGGTGGACTGCTGCTGAGCTCCCATGGATGTTCAGAGTCATCATAGCAACTGGAAATTGAGGAGATTAAAAATAAATAAATAAAACACAGAGAGGAGAGAGCCAGCAGGGGCCTCAGATTTTACAGAGGTACTTGAAAATATGCGAACATAAAATGGCAGATTTCAAAGGACGGTGATAAGTTGAAATTTGAGATTATAAATATTAATGACTTAAGATTGCAAAGATTATAAAATAATTCAATAATTTAAGATGAGATTGTGTTGACAGTAACCATCCAGAATAATCGTACTGTAAGTACATTGGGAGAAAGCATGTGTGTGTTGTTATTATTTTTAAATGTATTATGTATTGTTAGGGAGAGCACATATGCCACTTTGCACGCTTGAAGGTGAGAAAAACAACTTCGGAAAGTTGTTCTCTCTCTCCTTCCACTCTGGGTTCCAGAAATGGAACTTAGATTGTCCGGCTCGTGTGGCAAGCCTATGTTGTTGCTGGGACATTTTACTGACCCTGATGTGTTTTGTTTTGCGTTTTTTAGTTTGCGGGTGTTTGTTGTGTAGTGCCAGGGACCAAGCCTAAGCTGGTTCTTGCTCTACCACTGAACTCTAGCTCCAACCCTACAATATGTTGTTGAATAGAATACCTATCTGCTTTTTTATTCTTTTTTTAATGTGCAACAAGTTATGAGATTTATTATTTACAGATATATAATAAATCTGTAAATTTATTTTTTTACCACAGGGAGCCACAGTAGGTAGACACTCGGGAGAGCTTCCAGTGTGGGAGGAGCAAAGACTGCTTACTCACCATCCCAGCAGGACTCAGGAGGCAACCCTGTCTGGGTTTTGTTCCTGAGGTAAAACTGTTAGGGATCAGTTTCTGAAAGTGGGATAGGGATGGGAGCCCAGCTTGCCAGCCCAGCCAGCCTTTCCTGGGCTCAGTGTGTTGCATTCCCAGCACACATCATAGCTTTCTAAGGTTCAGGTCAAACAGAATGAGACCCAGTGATATGTGTTCTATGCTGGTGAAATTAGTCAATTCAAACCAAATTAAATGTAAAGGCAGATTTATTGGGAAACAGCTCTTGGGATAGTTCACTGGTCCCAAGGAAGGAGACCAGAGAAGTTGCTATGGGGAGGGAAGCATCATGGAGGGGAAAAAGAAAGTGAGAAAGAGTGTGCATGTGAAAGGAGATGAAAAATGGAGATGGGGTGAAGGGGGGAGGGGGAGGGAGGGAGGGGAGAGGGAGAGAGGGAGAGAGGGAGAAAAAGAGAGAGAGAGAGAGAGAGAGAGAGAGAGAGAGAGAGAGAGAGAGAACGTGCAAATGTCTGGATTAGAAAAGGAAGAGCTTCTAGGGGAGAGGAAGCCTGGGCTAGACATGTCAGGCTAGATGGTGAGGTGTGCCAGCCATGCTCTGTAACAGGTAGGGACTGGGGGATACTGAGAGACCCTGGAGGCCAGGTCCACCTTGGTATGTAAACTATGCACCTCCCCTATTTGTCCTGGGTCTGAATCTCAACACCTAGCTCTGCCAAAAGCCTACCTGGAGACTCTCCTGCAGCGGCCGCATTTGAGAGAGGCTGGTCCCCTGAAAGCTTGACTCTGCTTAAAGATCCACTTTCACACACGACTAGCATAGGGCGCTGGCTGGCAGCTGGTAGCCATGAATGAAAACCTTAATAAATCTTGTTTCTTTCTCCTGCCACGGGCCACCTAGGCCAAGAGTTTACCTCAGGGTGTTCTGGCCACTGGATCTAATATAATAAGAATTCAATTGTTATTTAGGCATAGATAATATTAAAATTGTCTTATGCTATTTTATATTGTTCTACTAGCTTTGAAAATGAGTTGTTGCCCATCTTTGTCAGACCCAGGCAGGTTTTTAAGGTGAAGACCAATCAGAAACAAGCATGCATAACCTCATAGATCTTAAATTAGGTTTTGTTAATCTGAATAGACCTTTGTAATTTTGAAATTTCACAATCATAGAAAAATATTTTAAGCCAGGGTTGAATCACATATACAGTATATTGTAAAAATACAACTTTGAATTTCTATCGTCATATAAAAATTCTCATCAATTTAAGATATGAGACTTGTTGCTTTCATAGTCTAAAAGAAGGTATAATAATAAACAGAGTTCAT
This sequence comes from Micromys minutus, assembly GCF_963924665.1. NCBI lineage: Eukaryota > Metazoa > Chordata > Mammalia > Rodentia > Muridae > Micromys > Micromys minutus. Next base: position 68,605,002 of record NC_137972.1, read on the forward strand.
TGAACTAAGAAGTTTCACAACAGTTACTTTATACCATGTAGTCATCTTAAAATGGTGAAGTCACACAGCAGGTTGCAAGCCATGTGGCCGACATGGTTGCTATTTTAAAACATTTGTGGTTTTGTAGATATATATTTTAAAATGAGAGTTGTATCCAATTCACATGTGCATATGCACAAATAGAGTTGAATCTGAGTTAAACACAGGCACACATATAGATGTCCTAAACAAGAGCTGAATCATGTGTGTGTGTGTGTGTGTGTGTGTGTGTGTGTGTACTGTAAATTATAAGCCTTTTGTTATATAAGCTTAAAACCAAATATTGTTGCAGATTATATAGATTTTAAGCTATATCCAATGAGCAACTTACATATCCTAAGAAAAGAATTCACAGCATAATCTTAGTATAGTATTTTTTTTCTTTTGAGAGCAGAGTGTGAAGAAATCAGAGATAAAACATTTTTAAGAGTGAGGAAGTAGAACTTTAAGTATAGAGTAGAGCAAGTTTAAAAATAAGATATTTGGGGATCATCTGTGGAGGTGAGAATCTGGGAATTAGGTGTGTCGATCTGTAATGAAACCTGAATCCATGGGTGGGGGGACTAGCTTGACATAGTGCAGACCAGCTGCAATAAGGTGGAGGGGGTGCAGGCCCAAGTGGGGAAGTTGAGAGCCAGATCTACGTAGAGGGATTAGAGTCCAGCTAGAATCTGGAATCAAACTCACAGACAAATGATCCATGCAGCAAATTTGGTATAAAGGGAGTTTACTGGGGAAAGGGAGAGGAATAAGGGCCTGTGGAAGGGTAGAGGCAGACGAGTGAGCCCTGAGGGCAAAGAGAGGAAACCTGTTTTAGTACCTCTGTCCCTCTATACTAAGTGTTTAATATAGTGTTTTATTAATCTTTTTCCAAGGATTTCATACATGTGCACAATGTAGTTTGATAATTTTTATTTCTACTCATTTTCCTATTTCCAGAACTATGCCTACCACCTCCTCCTCTTCCTCCTCATTCTCTTCTCCCTCCTCTTCTTCCTTTTTCCTCCTCCTCTTCCTCCTCCTCTTTCTCCTCCTCTTCTTCCTTATTCTCTTCTCCCTCCTCTTCTTCCTCTTTTTCCTCCTCCTCTTCTTCTTCCTCCTTATTCTTCTCTTCCTCCTCATTCTTTTCTTCCTCTTCCTTTTCTTCCTCCTCTTTTTCTTCTTTCTCCTCCTCCTCTTCTTCTTTCTCTTCCTCCTCTTCTTCTTCCTCCTCATTCTTCTCTTCTTCCTCCTCCTCTTCTAATTTGTGCTGCTCATATACTCATGGAGCACAGACAACCTTCCAGAAGTTGTACTCTGAAAGACTCCCTCCCCCAGAGCCCATCTACTGCTCCTCAGTTAGGGGCAGAGACAGGCCCCTCCTTGCTCCAAGCTAGAAAGGTTTCCTACGTGGGCATGCACAGCTGCCGGGAGTTCAGGAGGGTAGCTGCCCTGTCCTGCCCTAGGACATTGCTTTTATCTGCTTCTCCCTGACCTCTGGCTCTTATAATCTTTCTACTGTCTCTTGCATGATGGTTCCTGAGCCTGGACAGGGAAAGAGCGTGATGCAGATGCCGCATTTGTGACTGAGTAGATTCTCTCTCTCTCTCTCTCTCTCTCTCTCTCTCTCTCTCTCTCTCTCTCTCTCTCTCTCTCTCTGCTGAACTTAGCCCACGGTAGCAGATGGCTGGCGCTGCTGCCCATCACTAACACCAGCCACTGGGGCTCTGGAACCCCACTCAGCAAGAGGCTGTCGTCTGAAGATCCTGTCTCAGAATGTGTTCTCTTGGTATACAACAGAGGACACGTTATTATGCGGAATTGTTTTTTCTTCCCAGTTTGATCATCCCCTGAGCATCTAGCACAGCCATGATCATATCCTGTACCTTCTGCAACATTCCTCTTCTACCCTCCTTCTGTTCACCAGACTCCCTCAGGGTACCCGGGTCTTTAAAGAGTGGAGAGGCAGGCCAAGCCTTTGCATGCCTGTAACTTGAAAGATAGGGGTGGGCTCCCTTCCCTCCACGCTTTTTTTTTTTAATCCCACCCTCTTCCCATCTCTTTCTGACTATAAAGTCATCTAAAGCCAGCATAAAGAATGAATGGAATTTCCATAAACAGAAGAGAAAATGAAATTGAGTAAAGACCTAGGATTTTCTGGAGGGCTCACAAAGGAAATTCTAGGTGTCTGTTTCAGGCTGGTTTTGTTTGTTAGTTTGTTGATTCTCTACCATCGGACCCTTTAAGTGTTGTATAAGATCAGCCGTGAAAATGAATTGCAAGGAGTCAGCAGATAGTATTTACTGTTTAACTCAAGAAACGTGTCTGATAATAGAATTTGAAAGTCTTCCAAATCCTAGCAAGATATATATGCATAGGAATATTGTACAATTTATGCACACACTTGTGTATGCATACTATATGCAAATGTATGTCTAATATACATATTTCGGACATGTGATATACACATTTGAACTACTGCAGAGTGTACTCTAGTTGTCATGTGTCTTTTGTAAGAGCCTGTAGGTGTGGACTCAGATTTCTTAAGTAAAAAGGGGGAGAAACTGGCCTCAGAAAGAGATGTGACACACAGGGGAAACCTGCCTTCTGTACCAAGGGTGGAACTTGGAGCCATGTAGGCCATAGGAAACAAAGGTCTGTTGGAATGGGGCCGACATTAACCAGAGAGCAAAGCCAATGACCCAGAAAAATAGCCTAGGAATGAATGGTGTGAACTTTATGAATGAAGCCAAGAAGAACCTGCTGTTGAGCCTGGCACCGTGGAAGACCCTTTTTATTACTATTACTCTTTGACCTTTGAACCAACACAGATATTTGCCCCCCCCCCCCGCCCCCTGCATTTTCTTTTCTTTCCTGCTCTCTTAATTCTCTGCAAGCTTCTTTTCTGGTCAAGTTTCCGACAGTTCCCTTTGCCTTCCCAAGTGCACACCATTAGCACCTCTTTATTCTGATTCAGTGCCTGGCTCTGTGGGTGTCTCTCCCAGCCCTTGCTGTAACCATACGGAATCTGACACGGGACAGATGGCTCCTCTCCTGCATCTTGCACACCAACACAAATACCCGGCAAACCTGGCCCCACCATTGGCAGGAGAGGCAGAAGTCACAGACTGGATCAGCTGTTGTGAGTGTGGCCAACAGCCTTCTCCTTGCTGACCACAGTCTGCGGGAAGAGAGCCCTGTCACTGGCATCAAAAGAGTAATACTGTATACCAGCCCCAGAGACCCAGCCACAGACAGCTCAGTGGGCTCCACTTGGAGCCCAGAACTCATGCATTACCAGATTTAACATTTTTGAAGCCTTTTAGAGCTTATTAGCCACTTGAAAAGCTATTCCAAGTTATTAGATATTTCCCTATAGCATTTATGATTTGAACCTCTTCCCAGGCAGTACATGCTGTACTGTACATTGAATTAGGATGATTCCGAAAAGAACATTCAGCAACTTACTTGAAATGGGATTGAATCGTCATCTGCACAGAAGGACATTTGGTTTTTAAATTTGTGTCCCTTCCTGAATTACCTTAGCCAGGCTTGTTTTCTGTTAAAATGGAATGGAATACCACAGTCACATTAAAGAATGTTCTGTGTGTGCGTGTATGTGTGCACAGGAGTTGGAAGATCGTGACCTAGAATGAAATTTGAAATGTGTGCCTCTTAAGCCAAGGGTACAATTTGAAAAGATGCCATTGGTTAATCCATTTCTTGCTACTATGAAACTTCGAAGAACTTTCCTGCTTTCTTCTGAAATAAAAACCATAAGTGTAGTTGCAGAACCATTGGTCTGCATGGGGCCTTGGTGGCACACAAATGGCAAATATAAATTGCATTAGCTGTCACCAGAGCATTTCTCAGACACTGTCCAGACCCCAGGGCCTCCCTTACAGTTCACCCAAATGGTAAGGCTTGGAAATGTTTTCCTCGTCTATCAAACTTAGGAAAGCACAAGACAGAAGGCAGAAAGGGTAACTTCAGAGTTGCTTTGGTTGCTTGGGTACCTGTTCTTTCATGATTTCAGACAGCAAGTGAGTTCCCAGACACCGGTTTCAGAGGTAACCAACTCCTCCTGTGAGTGACTTATGACTCTGCAAGGTACCAAAGAGGCTTCTCTCTCCCTGCCTTAACCCAGTAATGAAATGGAGCACTCAAGATTTCATTTCAACATTGCAATGATTTCAGCAAAGGAAAAAAATAAAGAGCAGCATGAGATGTAGTCTCAGGTATCCCTCCAGCAGGAAGAGCTGAGATCAGTAGCTTGCCGACCACTTCCCTGAGTTGCTCCTTCACCCTGAGATATGTATCGGGGGATCTGGCCCCCAGTGAGAGGACAAGTTCTGAAGGCACCACTACATACAAAGAAGAATACGTTACTGACTTTCTTGTTCCTTTGTTACAACATGAACCATCTGAGATGGCAAGGAAGTATACGCTTTGCAGTTCCAGGAGAAGTATCAGGCTGTAGAGGAAGCACTTTGTAGTGAACGAGGGGATGGAAGGGTCTCTAACTGACAGAATTACTAGAGACAGTTTAGAAACAGAGCTGATATGCATGGTGACTAAATCCTAGATCCCTTCTTATGGGATCTAATGAGTTTTCTTAAGTTCTGTGCTGGCCAACTCTCTTAAAGCAACAGTCTACAGATACAAAATGACAACTTTTTTTCTCCTTGAAAATGGATGTTTATATTGATGTGCAGTGAAAAATAAAGGCTTCGTGCAAACTGAAGCCATTGTAGCAGTGTATCTGGGTTTCCTTTCCTGTAGCTATGAAGAAATACTTAAGACAAGAGCAGTTTAAGGGCAAACACTATTCTGGCACATAGTTAAAGAGTACAGTCTGTCTTGGTAGAAAATTCGATGTAGCAGCTGCTGGTCACAACACTGTCACAATCAGAAAGCAGAGAAGGACAGGGGACAAGTGTTCAGTTGGATTTCTAAAATGTATCCAGTTCAGGCTCCCCAGCCTAGGGAATGGTTCCACCCATAATGAACAAGGGTCTTCCCATACCAAGGAACAAAATCTAAACAACCCCTCACACACATTTTCAGAAGATAACATTAATTTAGGTGTGGCCTTAATCCCAGGTGTGGCCAAAGGCATGCCTCCTAGGAAAGTCTAGATTGTGTTGACAGCCAGTGCTATCACAGAAATCATGGGTGCTATACTAATTCACAGGAATTAAACCCAGGTCCTAAAGGATTGGGAGGGGCACCCAGTGCTTCTAACCACTAAGCAATCTCTGCAGCTCATATTGACATTTAAACAATTTATAAAAAGCTTATAAAAAGATTTTTTTAATGTGTTAAGTTGTAGAATGTACAAAGCCATGAGTTCAATCCCTAGGGTCAAAAAAAAAATGCTGCTAGAAATGGAGATACTTTGTATTGACAATGGGAGTTCTATCAAGAAGATGCCACAGTTACAAAGTGTATACACTTAGTCACAAAGCTCTAGAGAAAACGTGACAGAAATGAAGGGCGAGATGGAATTTAATAGTATTAGAAAGCCTCCCATGCCCAGTTTCAAAAGTCAGTTTAAAAAACTAGGTAAAAGATTAGAAACAGAAGATTTGAACAATCCTCTAAAGCAACAAAATTAGACAGACGTCTGTAGAAGAATCTATCTGACATGACAACACAGTTGTTTCTCAGACCACCGTAGAATAAAATTACAAAAAAAAAAAAAAAAGGAGAAAGAAACTCGGAGAATTTGCAAATATGTGGAAATTAAATTATATACTTCCTAAATAACCAATAGGACAAACAGAACTTACAGGAGAGAGCTTAGTTTTGAGATGAATTAAAAAAAAAAAGAAGGTATCGTATGCCAAAACTTGGAACAAGTAGTGAAAACGGTCCATAAGAAAATTTCTAGCTTAATAAATTTACATTTAAAATCAAGATTTACATTTATTTATCTAGTGTGTATGGATATTTTGCCTGCCTGCATACTGGGCAACCGCTTGTTTGTCTGATGCACTTGTAGGCTAGAAGGGGGTGTTGGGTCCTCTAGAAGTTAAAGATGAGTGTAGGCCGCTATGTAGATTCTGGGAATTAAACCCGGGTCCTGAGGGTTTAGGAGTGCAGAGGAGGGACAGCCAGTGCTTCTAACCACTGCACAGTCTCTGCAGCTCATATTGACAACTAAACAATTTATACATTGGAAAGGGGCTAGAGAGCGAGTACATTCTTCCAGCAAACACACATGGAGTCCCCAGCATCATGGTAGGAGGCCCGCCGCTGTAACCCCAGTGTCAAGGGGCTCAGTGCCCTCTTCCAGTGTGTGCAGGGACTATACTTGTACATGCACAGAACCACATGCACTCACATGTACAAAATGAAAAATAGAAATAAAATCTCTTTTTTAAAGATCTCAAATCAATAGCTCTACATTGTGACAACAGAAAAAGCAACAAAATCCCAAACATGCAGAAGGAAGTAACTAAAAACATTAATTAATTGGAGAATGGAGAAAAACGAGGAAACCCAAAATTGACTATATGGGGAAAAAATGAACATAAACGATGAACCTTTAGCTATAAAAGATTTGGCCATAACAAAAATTGGCCACATGAACAAGTCAACATAAGTGATATACCTTCATTTTAGGGTAAAAAGAAGACTCGGGTTATTAAAATAATAGATGAAGGGGCATTCGTTTTGATACTGCAGAAGCAAACAAAAGGGGAGTAATAAACACCATGAAGAGCTACATGTAATAAATTCCATAGCTTCCATAAATACATTTACTTCTATGATAAAACAAACTGCCAAGCAGAATCACACACACATACATACACACACACACACACACACACACACACACATACACATACACACACACATACACACAAACACATACACACACACATACACGAACACATACACACACATATACACACATACACACACATACACACACACATACACACACATACACACACACATACAGAGAGAGAGAGAGAGAGAGAGAGAGAGAGAGAGAGAGAGAGAGAGAGGAGGGGAGAGGGAAGGAGAGGGAGAGAGAGACTAAAATGAAAATAAATACATTTAAAAATATATTTAAAAAATGAAAACAAAAGAACATAAAAACTCACAGCAACCATCATACTAACCACAAAAGACGGCAGCTCTCCCCAGGAAATGAAAGCGAGGCACGGCATCCACTCTTGCCGTGTGTGTGCAGCATTGTACTGAGGGTCTAGCCAAGAAATTGAATAGAGGGTTTCGTGTTAAGAGGGAAGAAAATGGAATAAATGGTTTCATGTTGAGAGGGAAGAGGCAGGACTCCAGCTGTGCAAACGACACGATCTTGTGTTTGGACATTTCTGAAGAATCTGCTAAGGAAGCTGACAGAATCCGTCTCAGGGAGTTGCAGAATAAGAGATGAGTGAACAAGATCGGCTAGAATTCTGTGCATTCCAAATGAGGGTGAACTTAAGAAACTGGGTCTAGTGACCAGATGTTAGAAAGGGAATGTGACTTGTCCGTTACAGGCTTACTTATTTTAGCACTTGGTCTCCGGCTGACTCTGTTTTGGGGAGGTTCTGAAGCTGTTGGATCTGTGACCTAGCTAACACAAGTGAGCTTCTGGGAGCTGATATTAAAGGCTGTGTCTACTTATGGCTCTGGCTAGAGTGTTCTGTTGCCAGATCTACCAGATGTGATAAGCCACACCACAAGCTCCTGCCACTACAGGTCACATCATTCCAGCTGCATACATTCCTACCATAGTGAACTTTACCCTCCAAACTGTGAACTCAAATAAATGTCTTCCTCCCTTGCATTGCTTCTACACCGTGTCACTATGGCAAGAAAAGTGACTAGCATGCCAAACACCAAGAAGAGTGAAACTGAAACGCCTAAAAATAATTTCAAAACTCGTGACCTGAGAACTAGCAAACCTTGATGAATAGAAGGATGTCCTCTTTCCATGAATTAGAAAATTTCAAGATATTGAACTCCACAAATGGCTTCCTGGTACAGGTCCTGTCAGATTTTATCTGTTTTCATTGCACAAATGAGCAGCAAACTGGTCCTAAAATTCACATGGAATTGAAAAGGGCTCTGAACAGCCAATATCGTGGCTTCAAAGAGATTAATGAGGCTGGGAGTTTGATACCTCCTGGTTTCAAAACTTAGCGTGAAAGAAACACCATGAGGTTCCATCACTAGAGTAGAGGCAAGGGGCAACAGAGGATAGAGAGTCAAGAAACAGCTCCTTACACTTGCTCTCTGTTGATTTTCACCGAGGGTTCCAAGATCATCCCACAGGGAACTTGTCCCTTTCAGCAAGTGTTTCTGGTGCAACTGGATGTCTGTCTACCTGTAAGAATGAGACTATACACTATACATTCTTGCTCGAAGAGGATCAAAGCTCCAACTATCTAAACACATAACATTCAGAAAATGCCACAGGAAAGAATTTCCCTAACATCATTTGCTAATAAGACACCAAAGATACAAGCAGCATAGGCTGGAGAGATGGCTCAGTGGTTAAGAGCATTGGCTGCTCTTCCAGAGGTCCTGAGTTCAATTCCCAGCAACCATGTGATGGCTCACCTCCATCTTTAATGGGATCTGATCCTGGCTTCTGGCTTGCAGGTGCACATGCTAAACATAAAACATGAAAATAAATCTTTTAAACAAGAACAAGTGACAAGAAAAGAGGTTAAATGTCATCAAAAATTTAAGGTTTTTGTTTTTATTTCAAAAGAGATCATCAAGAAAGTGAGAAGATAACCAAGGAATGGCAGAAACGTCTACATCTGTAATCTGAGGAACTACAACTATTCAAATAATAAACTTAACAGATAACCCACATGTAGGCTGTACAAATGTAGATAAGGTAAAGAGCTTATGGTCTGTGTATGCTGAGAGTAGCAATTTACATGAGCTTCACTAATGTGGGGACATTTAGCCCATTCCAGCCCATACCCCACTGAGGCTTTGAATACTACTTTTTGTTCAGCTGCCTCCTGGGTCTCTTCATCCCCTCTACATCCTTCTTCGGGAAGAGCTTGCCTGCAAGTACGTGTGCCCAAGGAACCATCATTACTATAGACACTGTCTGCGAAGGCAGAACCTGTCTCAGAAGCCAGTCGTCACCATGTGACACCACAGGAAAAGCTGCCCCTGGGGCTGGGGAGACGACCTGGTGTATAAAATGACTGCTGTGTAAGCGTAAAGCCCCGAGTTTGATCCTTAACAGCTATGTGAAAACCAGACCCAGTGCCATACATGTAACCCTGTGCTGAGGTTGGAGACAGAGGCAGGTCGATCTCTGAAGCCCATTGGACTCCCAATCTAGCTGAATCCATCAGCTGTGGGTTCAGTGAGTGACTTTGTCCAGTGTAACGTAGAAAATAGCATCACTTGGTGGGCAGGTCTTCATTGACTTGGATACATCCTTTCAGTGTATGGATTGTCTGTTACTATGCTAGCCCGAGGGTGCTGGTATCCTGAAATGTTTCCCTCTATCATTTTCAGAGTTTCAGCCCTACCATTAAAGTCTTAATACTGTGGTTTCCAATTGTCTTAATTCGGAAACCCTTTAATACAGTTCCTCGTGTTGTGGTGACCCCCAACCCCTGAACAATAAAATCATTTTTGTTGCAACTTCATAGTTGTAATTTTGCTGCAGTTCCAAGTTGCAATGTAAATATCTGATATGCAGGACAGCTGATGTTCAAACCCTGAGAATGGTTCATGTGGGGTCACAACCCACAGGCTGAGAACCAGTGTCTTAATACACTCTGTACCCTACCTGCCTTGTAGCATTTAGCGTTGGAAACAAGACAAGAGAGGGCTTGAATTGGTTACTTTTCTGTTGCTTTGATAAAGTTACCAAATAATAATAATAATAATAATAATAATAATAATAATAATAAGTTAAGAAAGAGTTTAATTTTGACTTATAGTTGCAAATTACAGTTCATAACGATGGGAATAGCATTGGCAAACAGACAGCAGATACAGGGGTAGAAAAAATTCCCTGCACAAAGCTGAGAGGCTATGGAAGCAGTGACTTAAGAGTTAAACTTCCAAAGCCTGCCCCCAGTGCTTGCCTCCCCTAGCAAAGCCTAAGCTTCCCCAGTACCATCAACTGGGGACTGAGTGTTCAGTCACCCAAGACTGTGGGGACATTTCTCATCTGACATAGAATCCACACTCAGAACCTGGCTATCCTGGTGGCTACCAGCGTTTCTTCAGGTTTGGCATGCCTCAGGTTACTTCCTGGTTTCACAATCGCTCCTAAAATTCTACCCTAAAAAGGAACCGCGTCTCCTTTTTTTTTCTCATGCCTAGCTTCTTTTCCCCTAAACCTGAAACAGAACGATCAGGATAAGAATGGGCAGATCCTATGCATGAGTGAGACAATTAAAACAAGTCCTAACCAAGGCTGTGGCCAAGATCTCTTTAGACAAAAACAGGGTAATTCTTTCCTAAGCCATGCACGTACTCTGGAAATATTCCAACACTCATATATATATATTTAAATAACCAAGCACTTTCCTCATAGTTATATTTTATATCTATTGCTCCATAAGAAAACACTAGAGTCTTTTGGAAAGACACCACCCAGGCTGGGTCCGTGAAACTTTAAAGGGGGCTCTAGGAAAGGTTGGAACCTGGGCTATTTCTGATGATCTCAAAGGATGCTGTAGACCTGCATTGTCTGTTCTTCATTCAGCGTGACCGCACTTTTGAACACTCAGTTTCTCAGTACCTCGAGTGTCCTGTTTTTCAATGTATTTGTGTGCGTGTCTGTCTATCTGTGCATGTTTGTGTATGCATGTGTGCAGGTGTACATGCTTGCATGTTCAGTGTACACGTATGTGAGTACATGCCTAGAGAAGCCAGAGGACATCTTCAGGGACCACCTGAAAGGACCTAAAGCTCATAAACTAGGATAGACTGGCAAGCCAACTGCAGGGATCCTTCTGTCTCTCTCGGCATGCTGGGAATGTTAGGGTGTCTCTGTACCTGGCATTTTTATTGGGTTATGGATATTAAAGTCAGGTACTCCTGCTAATGAGGTAATATTGTCCCAACAGAGCTATGTCCCAGCCCTCTTGAGGGTTTTCTAAGTACTTGGGGGTATCCTTGTGAAATACAAAGTTATTCCCAGGTCCCAGAGACAGCAAAATTAGCCCAGAGACTCATCATTTTTTTTGTTTTAAAAAATTGAAAAAAAAATGGGAGGGCTTCTTTTCAGCTTTGTTTCTACACATTCGTTTTTAAAAGGCTGACAGAATAAAATATGTCTGCAGTGTATACCCAGGACATTGCCCTGGTAGGGAAGAGAATCTTTTTAACTTTCTCATGGGTGGGATCAAGGGTACGTGGTCCTCTTCTCACTGAGGCTGCACATTGGTGCAACAAGCATTGGAAACACAGAAGAGGAACAAGAATGGGTAAGAAGTTAGCGCAGCGTGTGGCCATGTTGGCCTTTGCCCCAAGTGTTCATTGTAGCATACAAAGGGAAGGGAACGGGGTTGCAAGTCAGATTTCACAGAACTGCTTGTCTGTGAGTGTCCTTCATCTGAAATCCAAAACCCAAAATGCTTTAAAAATATGTCACTTTGAGCTCCAACATGATATTACAAGTAAAAAATGATACACTAGAAATATCACATAAATTTTTTCCATGCTATATGCACTTTGTATATAAGGGGTGTGTGTATGAGTGTGTGTGTGTGTGTGTGTGTGTGTGTGTGTGTGTGTGTGTGTGTGTGTGTGTGAGTGACTCATAAATGATTGGTCTTAGCCACTATCCCCAATATACCCCCTTATATATGTAAAAATATCCAGAATCTGAAAAAAATGGATAGGGAAGCTTAGAACCTTGCCAGCAATAGTCTGTGACTGGGATGACCTCATGCTGATGGCCTTCTGATGTACCACTCTGTGCTGTCCATTGCCATCAGAATGTGGAATCTCCCAGCTTCCCAAAGCTTTGACCTTGGAAACTATCTTTCCAATACCCTTCTTCAGAGAAAGATGTTCTCAACGGTTTAACTGTAGGGGCCACTGGCTTGCAGGAGGCTCAATGTAGCCTTCTGCCTTCACCAGAAAAGCACACTGAGCCAACTGCTCCTTCCCATTAAGCTGACTTTGTTTCTAATGGGAGGGAAGGTGGCCATCCAGAAAGTCAATATGGCTGCCTATTCAGCTCCCGACCAGACCAACTGCTCTGATCCAGTGACTACAGCAAGGAAAGACAGGCAACCGGTCATCACCAACCAGTTTAACAGTACACTGGGCCTTTGGTGAAGTAGGAGGAAGGAACTGGGCCTGTGATCCAAGATAATAGATCTAAAAAAGCAGAAATAAGACTATCAAGATGAGGATCTAGAAAGGTGGCTCAGGGGTAAAGAGGGCTTGCTGCAAAGAATAGAAGGTGTGTTCTAAGCACCCATACTGGATGGCTCACAACAAACTGTATTTCTAGCTAGCTCTAAAGGACCTAACACCTCTGGCTTCTGTGGGACATCCACTCACATGCACACACATCCAGAGACACATAAACACAGAGATATAATAAAAGAATAATGAAAATGAATACTTTTTATTAAAAACAAAGAACAGAAAAAGTATGTGGAATAGCTCCCAAAGTTGAAAAAGAAATTTTTAAAGCAGCTTTAATAAAGTGTCAGGGCAAATAGCCGTAGTTACTCTACTTGGGTCTTGCAGGTGTTATTCTGCAGACAGGTGTTCTGCTGCAGACAGGTGTTCTTCTGCAGACAGGTGTTCTTCTGCAGGCAGGTGTTCTTCTGCAGGGAGGTGTTCTGCGGACAGGTGTTCTTCTGCAAGCAGGTGTTCTGCTACAGACAGGTGTTCTTCTGCGGACAGATATTCTTCTATAGACAGGTGTTCTTCTGCAGGCAGGTGTTCTTCTGCAGGCAGGTGTTCTTCTGCAGACAGGTGTTCTGCAGACAGGTGTTCTTCTGCAGACAGGTGTTCTGCAGACAGGTATTCTCCTGTAGACAGGTGTTCTCCTGCAGACAGGTGTTCTTCTGCACACTTCTACTCTAATTCCCTCCTAGGTCTGATGGCCTAGTGCAGTTTACACACTCTCCTGCCAGCCAGCATGATTCCTAAGGAAAACTGAGAAATCCTCACTAGAAAAAAGATAGTGATGGGCAAACAAGAACAGATAGGTCTCATGTAGAGCTCGCCAGCATTGTGGCCACACCAAAAGTCAGATATGAAGACCATCCAGCTAGATCTAGATTGTTAGCAGTGGGTTACTGTACTGGAAAATTCCTCTGCCTGGGTAAGAAAGGCAGCCCGCCCGGAATGTTAGTCTTGGATAGCAACTAGCGACATCAGCAGCCGTATGATTCTCAGAGCATGAGAGTTTCTTTTCCAAACTCTCGGTGACTGGGTGTGGTACAACCTGTTAGCAAACCCAGACTTCGCCACGGTTATTTCAGTTCCCGAACTGCACTGGCTTGAGGTCTGGAGCCTCGTGTGTAATTCAGCAGGGTGTGATGGCCGATGAGAAAGCGGGGCCTATGGATGTCTCAGTGGCTAGCTGAACCCTGTTCTCTTAGTACTTTCTACTTCCCTAGTGAGAACTAAGTTTGTTCCTGTAAATCCCAGAGAAATATCTTGTTTTCTACAGAATTCTTGAAAATGAATTTGCTATAAAAGTAGAAAGATCTGAAAAATTAGAGTTTTCAGGAAATAGCACATACAGAGATGTACTTGTCTCCCAAATATAATACCTGAGTTCTCTTCCCCAAACACACATTTCTTTTTAGAAGAAAGCTAGGCATAGTAGAGTGTGCTTCTGATCCCAGTACTAAGAAATCAGAGACAGGTAGATTTTGGGGGCTTGCTGGTCAACCAGCCTAGCAAAATTGGTAGATTCTGGGCCCAGTACCTGAGGTTGGCCTCTGGGCACACTCATACTCACGCTCTCAGACACACATGCACACACACACACACACACACACACACACACACGCGCGCGCGCTAGCACATGCAAAATTTTCTTTTACTATAGATTATTTTCATAATTTAAAAGTAGTGGACGTAGCAGATATACAAAGGCAGCTGGAGGGTCCATCTGTCCCTATGGGCAGACAGTAACGAGAGAAGGGAGGAGGTAACAGCTCGGCTACATGATTCAGATGATCCCATAAATCATCATGGGCAAACCCCACAAGCCTCTGGAAGGTCAAAAACACATTCACTGCATTTTATAAATGAAGGCTTCAGGATACTTAGTCTTTGAGTAACTTCCCCAGGCTCTAGGCAGTGGCAAGGACGACCTCACACCAAGCCCTCATTCTGTGACTCTTTCACATGCCGAGACAGCCCATTATAAACTAAAAAAAAAAAAAAAAAGACCAAGGAAGGTCAAGAGAAGGCAGCATTAGTATTTTCTTAGCTCTTAGTTTAGCAGTTGGTGAGGGGAAGGCTGTGATGGCTCTCTTTTCTGGAAGTTAAAACACAGCTACAGGTTTAAAGTTGTAAAACTAAAACCATTCTGGTTTAAATCCTTAATCCCCCAAAGGTCCCTGTCGTAAAGGCTTGGTCCTCAGCCATGGTGTTAGTGAAAGATGGGGAGGAGGGGGTTAGGAGGCCGAGTCTGGTGGGATTAGTAAAGGTTTTGGTGCTAGGCCCTTAAAGGGGATAGAGGGAACTTGCTCCCTTCTCTCTCTCCTAGCTTCCTGGCCACCTGTGAGCACTCTCCTCTGCCTCGTGGTACAGCAATGACATACTGCCTCACAACTGGCCCAAAGCCCGTGGGGCCTACTGAACCTTGACTAAAACCATGAACCAAGCAAACCACTTCTCTGTATAAGTTGACTTGTCTTAGGTATTTTATCACACTATGGGAAGATGACTAGCACATAAATAGAACACCAACAGTTTAGCATCAGGTCCATCCATGTACAGCCAGAATCTATCTAGTCAGCTCTGGACCCAGCTACAAGACACTTCATCTCTAGGCAACCGCGCTGCACCTGAGTCTGTTGTCATGGCTTCTACCACACATCCCTTGGTGTGTGCATGCATCACAGCCAGACTTGTACCCCAACCCACACCCCCTATTCTTTTCTTCTTCATTTTCACCCCCTCAGAGGCTTCCTTTACCGATAAAACTTCCCATGTGAGACCTGTTGCTGGCATGCTCTGTCCAGGACTGCACTGCACATTCTATCAAATAGTTTATAATAAACACTAGAGTTGGTTCATTTTCTGTCTTTGTGTGTGTGTGTGTGTGTGTGTGTGTGTGTGTGTGTGTGTGTGTGTGTGTGCATGGGTGTTAAACGGAATTGTTTCACTCGGCTACTGTTTGCAGGACATTCTTAGTGGTGCCAGGAGGGCACAGAATAAGGGCTCTGGCAATAGAACTCTTGGGGTTTCCTGATAAGCCATTTTCCCAAGTGTATGGCTCAAGACTCGTGGAAAAATCTGCCCCACCCACAACAGAATTCCATGGGTTAGCACCCCCTGAGTTGGAAAGGAGATTTCATTCTAGTTACTGGAGAATTTAAATATCAAGACACAGTGGTTTGACCTTGGCAGATGCTCCGCTTACAAAGGGGTCAAAATGAGAAGCTCATTCAGGACCCTGGTTTGTGTTTGGTTGGTTAAATCATTTAGGTTCACTTGGTGTGGTTTCTCATGGACCGTCACCATTCTCATGCGTGTCTGTTGCCTCCCTGGATCATGATATCATTCTGAGCCCTTCCATTGGCCCTACTCTTCCTTAGAAATATCTCAAGTCCTGTGTTTGCCGAACCAACCATGCCCTGGCTTCTGATTGACATAGATCTGTTTAAAACTATAGGACAAACTAAAATGGGTAAATCCCTGTTGTGGAGAGGCACCAAGGCATTTCGCTGACTAAGCTCTGTAGCCTAACTAGCAAGAATGGGGAAGTCTCACCTCTGGGTTGTAGAGAGTGTGGTGTCAGGTCCCCCCACCCCCTTGTCACTAGCTATACACAAACCCCTGGGCATGTTCCCAAATCTCTCCATCTGTAAAACTGTGAAATTCGATCCTCTCTCATAGAAGTCTTGAGAAGATTAGGTGAAGTAATGCCTATAAATTCCTTCATCCCAAATAAGCACTTGATGAACGCTAGCCAAGCCCATCATTGCTATACAAGGCTATATTAATTATAAACACAAGCCAGCTGTTGAACCCCAGCATTTCATGGGTTATTCATCATGTCTTAAGATACAGCACACACATGCATGAGCACACATGCATGCATACACATATGAATGTGCACACACACATTTTAATACAGTTATAAATACAAAATTTAAATAGGCCATGCTGCTATTTTCCAGGTAATAAAATATCAGGACAAGTCTTGGCATTTTCTAATACTTTGCTTCTTGTCAGAACAAGTTCATATAATTTATACTATATTTCAGGGTAAATTGAAACAGCAGAAAAAGCTCAAGTGGTTCATTGCCAACCTTATGAGTATACCCAAGCTTCAGATAGTGTTATCAGAAGAATGAGGTGAGGCTAGGGAATTATGAAAGGGGTTGGGTGTTATTCAAACCTGAAGATTGGGTTATGAGCTCAGAGCTTGGCATGTAGATTTCCGGACACCTAAGAGCATGTAGCTTGTTAGTGGCTGAGCCGAGACAGCGGTAGACAGCGCAAACAATGAGAATGAACTTGATATGGGTAGACGGGAGTTGCTATACCTTGCCAGCACTTCTCTCTACTAACCAGGATATAGACTTAAGCACCAAGGACCAAAGCAGCCTGGGGAAAGAGGGGTAGGTTGTCAGAGCAGAAATTAACACCATAATGGTGGTCATGAATGTCCTCAGGCCACACTGTGTGGGTGATTTGGTCACCTTGTCCCCTCCTTAATGCTTACTCTACTTCTAGGAAACAGGACACTCCCTGATCAGTCAGACAGAGCCTTGCTCTGACTCTTGACGTCAGGAAGGGAGGACATTTCAGCTGTGCATGCCCGGTAGGCTAAGCTGGCAACAGTGACTATTTTCATGTTATGTATAGCCTCACTGTAGAGGCGATGTTCATGATAGCTGCTGTTCTATTGCCTCGGAATCTCTTGCTGGAGAAGTGGGGTCAGGATTTTTTGCTGACAGGGAGGACCCCACTCTGGGGTTTCTGATGCAAGCAATGTCTCCTGGCTGAGAACAGGGAGTCTGTGTCTCTGGCTGGTTCTCTTGTATCAGTTCTAGTCACTGATGCTAGTAAGAGTTTGTTTGACACATGGTAACAAAAATTCTCAGAAATCTTGACTGTGGTACTATCTTAGTCAGGGTTTCTATTCCTGCACAAACATCATGACCAAGAAGCAAGTTGGGGAGGAAAAGGTTTATTCAGCTTACACTTCCATATCACTCTTCATCACCAAAGGGAGTCAGGACTGGAACCCAAACAGGTCAGGAAGCAGGAGCTGATGCAGAGGCCATGGAGGAATGTTACTTACTGGCTTGTTTCCCCTGGCTTGCTCAGCTTGCTCTCTTATAGAACCCAGGTCTACCAGCCCAGGGATGGCACCACCCACAATGGGCTGCCTCCCCCACCCCACCCCCAGTTGAGTTCACTATTTGAGAAAATGCCTTACAGCTGGGTCTGAACATACAGCATTTCCTCAACTGAGGCTCCTTTCTCTGTGATAACTCCAGCTTGTGTCAGGTTGACATAAAACCAGCCAGTACAGGCACCAATAACCAAGTTTGATGAATAGGTCTTGATCCTTGAACCAGAAGACAAATGTTATAAGCCTGTGGTAGGAAGAGGGAGGTAAAAGCAACCTGTGGGTTGAGAAACCCAGAGCCCATGCTCCTGAAGGTGAGGACAATTAGCCAGACTCCCTATCCAAGTCAGCCAGACCTGACAGGAAGCTCTGAACCTTGTTCTACATGTGTTCTAAAGCCTGAGATGGGTCAAGGAAACAGAGGGACAGGCAGCCAGATGTTGCTGTTTCTAGGCAAGGCATTCTCTACACAAACCTCAAGTGCATAAAAAAGCTATCTCTCTAATTTAATTCCAGCAGGAACATCATTGACAAAGAGCAGCAAGGCGGTGAGTGACTATGTCATTCTTCAGCTTGCCAGTCTGAGAAGGAAGGTTAAATCTAGGCCCCTGTGCTTTGAGAAAAGTAAATAAGGGCTGGCGAGGAGCTCATTCGGACCCCACAGAATAAAGAAAGGTCAATTAGCATTGCTTATTGTTTAAGGAAAATTCTAAGAGACTCCCATTCTGATTCTGTGATCAGGAAAGGAGACACACAGGAACTCGACTCCCACGGTGGTTCCAAGAATCCAAGAGCCTAGCAAGAAAACAATAGTCTACCACCCTAGCCAAGCAAACAGAAACCCACAAGAAGAGCCCACTTAGAAGAGGTTAATAAAGGAGGGTTGTTGGAGTTGTTTTTAACATAAGAGAAACCAGGAAGAATAAATGAGCTACTAGACACACGCACACGCACACGCACACGCACACACACACACACACACACACACAACAAGGAGAATTTCTGCAAACTACTGTTACTTTTAAAACTGAAAATAAAAGGGAGGAAGGGAGAAGAAAGCATGTAGGAAGTGTGGTTCACCTGAGGGAGGGAGTGAAGGACCTAGCACACAGCCCCAGGAGGCAGGCACAGTTGTTATCATAATTAAAAAGCTAGGACACAGGCAGCCAAGTCTACATCCCAGTCCCACAGCTGCTGTTAGGGACCTGGGGTAGATCACCACCCTAGTCCTGTAAGACGGGACATAAGAATTGTGTCTACCTCATGAGGTTGTTGCAAGTATAAATTAATAGAAACAAATTAGTCAGGCCATTTCCAGACATGCAGTAATTGCTAAGTTTGGTGCTTCTATGATCCTTGATATCACTGTGACTTACTTTTTACAAGTATCCAAAACCCTATTCCAGGATGGAGTCTAACTCAAGACATAAAAGAAGCCAGGCCTGAGGCTCTGCTGGTCAGTTCTGAGAAATCATAGCAGGAGAAGAAGAGCCAGGAGCCTGAGGCATGTGCTTTAGTTCCCCCAAAAGAGTCATAGCTCATAGATCCCAGGAATGTCTCCTGTACATGTTATCAATCCCTAAATGATGAGAGGAGAGGCTGAGGAAAGATGCCCATGTGTGGGAGTGGTCAGCAAGAACATTTAAGCCTGCCACTGTTGCTAAGGGGAATGGAAGGTCCTTAGAGCACTCAGTGAATTTCCCACGTGACTATAGAAGAAACAAGGGAACAATCCATCACCATGGGGCTAGAACCAAGTCTCCTTGACCCATGTCCAAGAGGTCTCTAAAGGCTCCTTCCATGACACTGTCTTGGCAGTTTGTCAGGAGCCTCCTATCTTAGAGCAGGACTCTGCAGTGAGACCACCATGGTATCAAGATGCTTATAGTGTATGTTACCCTGCTCTGCTAGCCATAGGTTCTGTCTCTGCCATTTCAGGCAAATGTAAGTTGAAAAATATTTTTTTTAATCTACAATGTTCCGAAAAGAGAGAGATGAATTTTCTGTATGCTGAGGACTATTCTGATTCCTTGTTAATGAAATACTGTGTGCTCAACCCCACTGGAGCCTTTTGTCCACCAAGCATCTCATTCATGGGATACATATAGGCATACAGTAGATGTATGTATATAGAGTGAACCTATATAGAGTTTTTAATTCTTGTCTTTATTGCCTATTTATTCCCTAGTCTACCAGCTGTTTACTCTGAAGTAGATAAAATTAATCAAGAAATTAAAGCCACAGAAGAATACGCATAGATTTTAGGCAGATGCCATATGCATTTTATATAAAGGACTTGGACATTCAGACACTTTGATATCCGAGACAAAGGTTGTCCCTGGAACCAAGAACCTTCAGATAGTGAGGTACAGTTGTATAGATAGCCAGGGCTATAATGTAACAATGCTTTATTTATTAAGTCATTTTTTGTCCTTCAACTATAGTTCAATTTCTACTTCAAGATGCTTAGTGTGGAGAAATAGTTTGCAGACTGAGCTGCCATCTTCACACAGTTGATTTTAGAGATAAATCTAAAGCAAAAGTGGAGTCAAGTATTAGTTAAATTTGGTGTTAATATGGCCATTCAGTAGTTGTGGCCCATGCCTTAATCCAAACACTTGGGGGACAGAGGCAGGAGGATCTCTGTGAGTTTGAGGCCAGCCTGGCTTACACAGCAGGTTTTATGATAGCCAGGTTTATACAAAGAAACCCTGTCTTGGAAAAAAAAAAGTTTATGTTCTAATATAAATAAAATAATACAATCAAAATATAGAAAGAGGGGAGAATAATAAAATGACTAAAGAAGAGGAGACAAATGCCATTTTACAAAGATATGTGTACCCCCATATTGAACTCAAAGCGAGGGGAGCTAGGGAAGTCTACTAGCCTTGGTCTGACACTTAGACTGCCAGTCACTCTTTTTTCCTCATATGCCTCCACCTGCAGTTTTCACACACATGTATTACAATGGCATGCTCTACCTTCACACCACCAGGCTAGTTAGGATATAAAAGACAAACACTAAGCTTTCATAAAGACTTGGTTTTACTGGGATTCTCCACTGCTAGCGAGCATGTAAATTGGCTTTAACTGTTTGGCTACACATACAAATACTAATAAACCCAAACGTATATCCCTGTGTATCCAACAGCAGTTTAGACAGCACACACACAAGAAGTTAGCAGGAAGTTAGCCTCAGGGCTCCTCCTGAGAACCCTGACCCCTAAATAACCCAAATGTCCACCCAGAGTGTGCTGGTCACTGTTGAGGTACACAGGATGCTGTAACATAGCAATGAATGGACTGGGGCTTTCCTTGGATCCATCACAAACAGTGTTGAGTGGACAGACGACAGGAATGCATGTTCTACTGTGTTTAAATCAAGTTCAAAGCTAGAGCAAGCTATTTATGGTGATAGGCGTAAGAATTGTTGGGGAGATTTGCAACTGGGAAGCTGAGGACATCTTCTGGGGTTCTTTTCTTCTTGACCTAAGTTGTGATTACATGTCTTGTGGGTACTTTCCTGTATGTATAGTATCAGAAGAGAAGGAAGGAAGAATGGAAGGAAGGAAGGAAGAAAGGAAGGAAGAAAGGAAGGAGGGAAGTAGGAGGGAGGGAGGGAGGGAAGAAAGAAGAAAAGAAGGAAGGAGGGAAGGAAGAAAGGAAGGAAGGGAAACACATTTACACGCAGAAACAATTTCAAGGGAATATAATAAATATAGTAAAATATGCATAGTAACTGTAATAAAATACTGTTTAAAACCTAATGGCGCATATATTAGAATGAGTTTAGCTCATGTAACATAATTTCAAGTCAGCTGATAAACTAAGACTCATCCCTGTGGTGTGTAAAGAAAGCACACATGAAAACTGGTTCAGAAAGTCTAAAACTGAAGGATGAACAGAAGCATGATGGGAAAATAGAAAAAAGGAATCTGGTATGCAGTTATAGTATTTAAACAAAACTGAGAGAAGGTAAAGCATTATAGACAACAATTTATAACAGTAAATTAAACAGCAAGCAGGGGTGTGACGGCTCTTCCTGGTTGTCAACTGGACCACATGTAGAATGAACTACAGTCCAGAGATGGAAGGCACACCTGTGATCCAGATCTTGAGGCTGGAAGACAGAGGCTTCTGACCTGGATCTTCGCATGGAGATCTTGAAGCCCAGTGGCCATGAAAAGCCTAGGCCCAGGCAAGGTAGTCCACACCTTTAATCCTGGGAGCCAGAGACAAGCAGACCTGAGTTCAAGGTCAGCCTGGGACAAAGCAAGTCCCAGATCCAGGCATGGTGGTATACCCTTTAATCTGGACCACACCTTCTGCTGGGGCCTACATAAGGACACTGGAAGAAGGAAGACTTGCTCTTCTATGCCTGTTTGCACTCACCTGCCAGCACATCTGTTGGGAGCTAATTCAGGATTCCAGCTCATACAGAAGAGCAGCTGTAACAACTAGCCTCGGTACTGAGCAACTACTAGACTCTTGGACTTACTAGTCACAGCTGCCCATTGCTGGGTTAGTTGGATCAAAGACTTTAAGTCATTACAATAAGTTCTCTTAATATGTAGAGACATTCCATAAGTTCTATGGCTCTAGAGAACCCTGACTAATATTAGGGGTTATAACACTGACTTCAGACAAAGTAAACTTCAAGCCAAAATACATTAAATGTGCCAGAGAAAAGCTAGCCTTGGAATCACAGAATAATTATGGTTTGGGTCATAACAAAAACAGTAGATTCCATAAAGTAGAAATATTCTAAGGAAATACTAGTCGTGAAACAGCAAATCTAGAAATTAATAAAATTGAAAAGTACAAAATTCCCTTGACCTACAAATAAATACATTGTAAAGCTAGATCATAACATATATCTGTTACCAAGTACTTGGGAGGCAGAAACAGAAGGATGAGGAGTTAAAAGCAAAAAAATAACAAAAAAAAAAAAAAAAAAAAAAAAAAACGATTCCATATACATTTCTATTTAAAATATATTTATATCGTGTCATAAATAGTTACAGATGTGGGTTATGATACCCCATTTCCTGTATTTGGCACTAGATCTTAGAAATGAAACCTTGGGGTATCTACTGGCTCTAGACTGAGTGCTTAGCCTGCTATGTAATTACTCTTACTCTTACTCAGCGATATATTGGATGCTTACAAAGTATTAGAGCCTGTGCCCTGCCTACTGCTAGCCCAAGGTGGAGAGACTCCTCTCAGCCTTGTGGAACTTTTCTTGTGGGAAATATGAACAAATATAGAAGACAGCTTCATCCCTGTGTTTGAGATTCTGGAACAGAAGCCATGTTGTATCCCACATGGTTCTGGCATCCAAGAAAAAAGATACCCACCTTGCCTCAGTGACAGTTTACAAAGAGAAAGTTGCCACTTCCTCATCTGCCTGGGAGTCCAGTAAAGACTAGAGGACATGACATTTGGCACATGAAACCGTCCAGTTAGTGTGGTTCTTATTGCTTATTTACTTGAAGCTAGTCAGGCTACACCCAGACATGGGTTTGTAGAAGCCACATGCTCAGGAGACATTGGCCAGCAGGGTGTGTCCACAGCAAAAGAGGTGGGTAGAAGCCAAGTGGTCTGGCTGCTGCTGCCCCATGAAGAACAGCTAACAGGCTGTGTATGCTGCAGAAGGAAGACAGCAGACTCTGTGTACTTCGGGCCTTGACATCTAGAGAATGGCTGTGCCTCCTCTGAGGCCCATCCAGGCTGCTGAGGAGAGCGTGGCCAGCTTGGAGCACAGTGAGCCCTGTGTCATGGAGAGATACAGGCAGGACGTCGCCCCGGCTCCCCTGCTCATCACTCTGGATTCAGAACTTCTAGCTCTACCTTCGGGAAATCACCCAAACTATGGGCGGTTAGAATGGAAACTCTCCAAATACTGAACCCATATACACCGGTTAGGTAGTTTATGGCTCTGACTATATACATGAGCCTAAAAAGTCACTGTTTAGAAAAAAAAATCACTAATCACCTGGGAATTGCTTCTACTATCAGCAGTTAAAAAAAAATATGAAATGTTCTGTTTATGACACACGTGACATCGGGTGTTACGGAAAATATATGTGACAAAGAATCAGCTCATATGTCTTCCATGTTCCTTCCCTTTATAGTTTTAGGGACCTTCCAGATTTTCTGCTGTATGCATAAATTATTATAATTTCTACAAGCAAAAGGAAAACCAAGGACAGAGATTCGTAAAAATGAATGAATCATAGCCCACAGCTTTCTAGAGAGCAGCAGGAAGAACATTCTAGGGAGCTTCAGTCAGTCCTCACAGCTCCGTACTGATAGAGTTCAAGATGGTGTGAAAGAAGGACATTTTCTAGGTTCTTTAGCAGCCTGAGGCTCTGTGCTAAAAGATGTCTTTCAAAAGAGCCGGGGATAAGGCATGAGCCAGGATCACCACCACCAGATATGAGCAGGCCTTTGTGGCTGCAGGGTGGCTGTCTGGGCTCTGTGTGGTCGGGCCATGCACCACAGAGCAGACGATTCTATGTGATTCTCTAATTAAACCGTTTCCTTGCCTTCCTAGAGGTTGTGATGGCCAGTGGGAATAGTGCGTGCTATGCAAGCACAAACAACTGAGTTCGGATCCCTAGCAACCAAGTAAGAGTTGTGCATAGAAAGAGAGGTGCATCTGAGAAAGGGGAGAGATAGGTCAACCATATTAGTCAGTCAGTCCAACCAAACCAGCGCAGGTTCAGGGAGAGACCTTGTCTCAAAAAAAAAAAAAAAAAAAACTAGGGAGAATAAAATCAAGGAATTGGCATTGACCTCTGACTTCTATATGTACATGTACACAAGTATGTGCATGTGCACTACACACACATACACACACACACACACACACACACACACACACACACATGCACACATACACACATTCCTAACCATGAAAATTGCTAACCTGCAACATTGGGAGGAGGGAAAATATGCCACAAACTTAGTACTTAGGAAACCCCAGTCCCTGGTTACACTGAAAACTTTGCCTGAACAGAGACTCAGGAAACAGATAAACATGGAAGAGAAGCTGTATTCTGGTGAAAACAGACCATCTAATAGGATACTTGCTGGAGAAAAAAAAAAAATCTCTGAAGCATCCCGGGGTGATTTAATGCCACCAACTTAATAAGCCCAGAAACCTAACAGATCTCTTTCTTCTCTTCTGGGAGGACTCATAAACACGTTTCCTGTCGCTCATTAGCCATTAAAGTTATTAACAAATTATTATTTTCAATTGAGAGTGGTTATGGGATTCATTATTTCCTCTCCTGCCAAGACTCTGCAGTTCACAGAGAACATGAGTTACCCTCACAGTCCGGAGTTTCTAAATCATCCTGGACCGGGTCCGCTGCCTTGGGCGCAGCAAGCCATGTGGGGCTGAATAGCTAGCCGCCTCCCTTACATAATTCACTGAGAACTTAATTGGGGACTAATTATTGTCTCTCATCTGCCTGCCTGGGAACATCTGCCCAGCAGCTGCTGTGACTCCATTCGGCCGGGATGTTTGAAGCTTTCTGTGAAGTGAGACAAAGGTCATGAATATTTTATAATAGATTTATCTCACTGTAACTTTTTATAGGAAACTGCTGCTTGCTTTATTAGGGCAGTGTATCAATGCACAATCTTCCCCGTGCACCGGAGCTGAGCTGGGCGCAGACTGTCTTACAAGGCTCACTACAGAGGGGAAGAAGATGTGGCTGAGGTGTGCCAAGGGGCGGGTACGGTCGTGGAAGGAAGCTTGCTGACTTGTACACTTTACACTCTATTTTGAGTCAGTCCAAAAAGGACTGTATATAGTCAGCCATAGGTGAACACTCTGTGGCATAAATACCCATTTACACAGATTGAAACTCTGGATAGCTAAAGTCAAAGACGAAGATATGGCTCCCAAACTATGCCCCAGGCCTTTTTACCCTCAGGAGTCTCAAGTCCCATAGCAAACCTAAGATGTTCTTTAAGGAGGGAACGTCTGTAACCCTCACTGAAATAAGAAGGAACACGGCTGAATGGATGAGAGCATCATCCGATTATCTTGAAAGTCGGGCCCCAGGATATGGAAGTCAGCAGGTATAAGGGCTACTCGAGGATCAGGAGTAAGGAAGAAGCATGGCTGAGTTAGTTGCAGGGGAGCCTGACCTGGAAAGAGACCTCACGTGGGATGGCCTCTTAGCTGTTGTACCTCGGGTGATGTGACTGTGGACATGGGGAGAGGAAGCCATAATTGAGATCCCCTTAGGGGTTGCCTTAGTAGGATCCAACAGGATCTTATATGTGGTCCAGAAAACAGTCCAAGATGAGACCCCTTCCCCCTTTTTTTTAAATTTGATTTGGCAAGCCTGGGCTTTGTTACCCATCAGCCCCCCCTGGGCCCTCACATCCCCTGGGCATGACAGGGCTTCCACTGTACTGCCATTACTGCTCATACCAGTGGGGTTGCAGGGAAGAGAGTTGGAGGCCCAGCATCCTAGAAACTGCATTTTCATATCTCTCTCTCTCTCTCTCTCTCTCTCTCTCTCTCTCTCTCTCTCTCTCTCTCTCTCTCTCTCTCTCTCCCCCCCCCTCTCTCCTTCTCTCTCTTTCTCTGGGGTGTGTGTGTGTGTGTGTATGTGTATGTGTGTGTGTATGTGTATGTGTGTGTGTGTGTGTGTGTGTGTGTGTGTGTTGCAAGCACGTGTGCCAACAGAGGCTAGAGGTCAACATCAAGTGTCTTTTTCTTCACTGTATTCTTTGCAGGAAGGCCTCTCGTTGAACCCAGAGCTTGCTGGTGTTGATAGGCTGTCTTGGCTAGGGTTAGTGGGGTTCTCTTGTGTCCTTCACCCTGATCTTGGGAGTATAGGAATGTGTAAGACCACACCTGTATTTTTTTTATTGTGAATGTTTGGGATAAAACTCAGGTCCTCGGGTTTGTGCAGCAAGAAGACTTTACAATCTGAACCATCACCCCAATTGCAAGAACCACATTTTTTTGTTATAAAAAAGAAAAATTCATGCTAACAGAATTACTGAAGACTGAACTGAACAGAGTAACAATCTGCTTTTGAGGAGGAGCTGGAGAAACAGAGGAGCATGTAGTAAGCAGCCACATCCCAGAGGAGTCAGGAGTCATGCAGAGGAAAACAAGGAGTGGCTGTCAGGGCCACAAGTGTCCCAGCTGCCATCTGCTCTGAGGTTTGTGGTGACGTGTCATGCTTGCCAGACACCCTTGCTCAGTGTAGGCAAATGAAAAAGGTCGACACTGCCCAATGCCAGCATCTGACTCAGGGCTGAGATCCGTGGGCACCAGCTGTGTCTGCATGGCTCCACCCAGCTTGTCTGTCACCTTGGAACTTTTTTTTTCAGTTTAACCACCCACATGGCCTTTAGCCATGACCACCAACTGTCACTTCTAACACGGTGGCACATTAAGAGGCACCAGGGATTCAAACTAGACCAATGGTCATCATCACCTTGGAGTGTTGCTAAGACTTGCTGGCCTATGGATAGTTGTTCTCGGGAAGTCAGAACTGACTGGGTGTGTGGTTTTCAGTAAAGGTATTAAGGATGGAGTGGGAGAGCATGAACCCCCTCACCCTTACAGCTATGTACCAGAACCCTTGCAGGGCATCCAACTGCGGGGGTGGGTTGTGCCTTGGGACCTCCAGATCCTACAGTTGGAATAATCCTTTGCTTCATTCCTACATCCAGAAGCTGAGAGCTGGCACACCCTAGCCCTTGAGAACTCCCCTCAGGAACATTTCCTGAGTCTTATAAAACTCTGAGCCTTTGCATAG
The DNA here is from genome assembly GCF_963924665.1 of Micromys minutus. NCBI lineage: Eukaryota > Metazoa > Chordata > Mammalia > Rodentia > Muridae > Micromys > Micromys minutus. Next base: position 68,632,335 of record NC_137972.1, read on the forward strand.
CCAAAGCCGGACAGCCGCAGGGAGGAATGCTGAGGAGATCTGCCTGCATCTTTTCATGTTGTGTAATCTTGTGGGGCCAAGCAGCTGAGGCATCTGTGAGGGTTCTCTACCGGTGTTAATGGGGCCTGGGGTGTTGTTCCCTGCGGTTCTATGAGTTGGGGGCTTTAGTGTTCCTTTCTATTGGGTATCATTCGATGCATATCCTGGGGGGAAAAAAATCTCATCATCCTTCAGAGGGGCCTCTTTTTAGAGCAAAATGCTTTAGGCCAACCTGTTAAGCCAACCTGAAGGCAAAACCAGCATTTGTGTCTCATAAAAATGTAGGGGGTCAAAGCCCAGGAGAAAGTGATGGGGTGGCAAACGACAGTCATTCGTTCTGTGCCTCCTTGGAATGGGAGATAAGGTGATACACCCCTGGTCTTTGAGGGGTTTGCTCAGAAATCCACAGCGGCCAGCTTAAGATATTAAAATGTGAAGTCCCAGACTGGAGGCTGCAGGGCCAAATTCCTCAGCAGACAGGACTTGGCCCACACAGACCGCTCATGGTTTTAGAGTCCAACATCTGAAAGCTCAGAAGAAAGCTGCTCTTTCAACTTGGCTTGTTCAGATGGAGGAGGTCCAACACCAGGCCACAGTGGGCCGGCAGCTTGGTGGGCCGCAACAGGCTAGTACTTGGTGACTACCCTTACAGGTAAAATGAGACTTTAAAAAGGACCACTGGACAGTGTCCCTAACATGAAGTGGAAAAGTCCCATTCCACCACTAAGAGATAAATGTGGCTTGGTTATTTTTTTCTTGCGTTGCTGCTTTGTGGACAGGATTTTTTTTTCCTTGTCGTGTATCTGCAACTTGCCTATCTTTTTAACATTTACACAGCATTTTTATTTCTCTTGTGACTTATTCCCTTGATTTTTTGCCCACTATCTGATTGTCTTTTGTCCTAATTGATTTCTATGTTCAGCCTTAAAAAGGAAGGGAATAATGGCTCACCTTACAACACAGATGGACCTTTAAGATGTCATAGAAAGTGACATCCTAAGAAGTGACATTATAGGAAGTGATATCAGGGGCCTAAGTGACATCAGAGGGACTGTGATATATTGTGCCACTTTCATAAGGCCCCTCTGGCAGTGAATTCACAGAATAGGAGAGCAGAGCCATCCTGGGAGAAAGGGAAATTAATGTTTGGGTGCAGCCCCGGTTAGAGGCAGTGGGAAGAGTGGCGATGTAGGGTTTCAAAGTTTTATTTAGTAGCATAGACCTGTGGGTGTAATTTAGTAGCATAGACCTGTGGGTGTACACACCGTTAAATTGAGTTTTATGTCACATTTATTCAGCCACAGTAAACATAAGAATGAACACATTGGGAGAGGCCACTTCACATTCACTAGAATGCATGATCAGAAAAGACCATGAGATTATTTGTAAGGATGTAGAAGCTTTGGAGTCTGCATACCTTGATGCTGGGAATATAAATGGACACAACGGCTTTGGAAAACAGACTGGCACTGCTCACATTGTGAGGCGTAGAATCACCACTTGATACAATCACTCTTCTAGGTACACCTCAAGGGAAAAAATAAGAACATGCATCCCCACAAAACATACACAAACCTTCACCCTATCACTACTCATAATGTACAGAGTATTACGGGGTGTAGAATGCCATCCGATGAATGGAGAAATAAAAAGTGGCATATCCACACAGCGGAATGTTCTTTGGTAATAAAGAGAAATAAAGAACAGAAATAGAGTATGACCTGGATAAGCCGTGAAAACATGTGCTAACTGAAAGAAGCCAAATGCAGTGACCCGCATGTCCTGTCTACTGGCTGAATGACATTTCCGGGTCAGGGAAATGGGTAGAATCAGATTAGAGACCACTTAGGACTAGGATGGATGGTTGGGTCTTGGGATGTAAGCTTAGGAGTGTGAGCTTCTTGTGTGAGTGATGAAAACATTCCTCAGTTGGATGGTGGTATACAGAAGATGTTCTTTCCACAAGTGCACTGTTTGGCCAGTAAGCTGAGTCCTAATGACACTTCGGAAAGTAGATTTGCCACTCATTATTGAGTGTCCTCAAGTAGGCTACTGAACCCCACAGTGCCTCACTTTCCCCACATATAGAATGGGTCAACTATATTAAATCTTTACAGGGGGTTTAGACATTTCTTACCACACAGCTGCTGTATCTGGAGAAACTATTGTCAAAACAATTTCCCTTGAAGCATATTTTAACAAAGTATTGACAGACTAACTGCCAGCTTCCTCTCTCCTTCCCTCCCTCCTAACCCCCTCCACCCTCCCTCTTGTCTTCCCAGCCCTTCCTTTACTTACTCATTCTTTGTAAAACACATAAAAAATAATCATAACTGTTCAAGGGCAAAAATGCATGGAAAAGTCACAGACCCTGGCAAGCCCCACCTTCTCAAGCTTAGGATCTAGTGGACAGAAGATACTTTAAAGTCAGAATTCAGGGATGAAGGTTGCTTCCCTCAAAAGCATTCACTGTTGCTGGGCCTCTCTGCAAGCAGAAATGCTTGCTTTTAAGCAAGCTCATATCCACAGGCCGGCATGATGTGTGTCAGATTTTCATTTCCTCTTTTAAAAAACAAATATGTGAATAATATTACTTTTCAGGGAACAGTATATGAGAACTCATAACTTTTGAGTTTAAGTGGAGAGGCACAGAATTGAAGCCTCATGTGGGGCTGTTAAAGAGGGTCCTGTTGAGTCCCCTGGGAGAACATCTCATCCAGGTTCCTTCGGTCACCTTTACAACTCCACGCTGTTCCTCCTTCACACACATCTGTTTAATAAAAGCTGTCTCCTGTCTTCAGAAACTATAAATGTCACATGTGAAAGTTGTCTGACGGTTCTCATAAGAGTTGCTAGCTCCAGTCTGCCAAAAGCTAAGAAAGGGACAAGGTTCCTAAGCAGAAGAGAAGGTCTGCGGCTAAGTATGGTCCTCGTGCTGTTGACTGGTGTTAAACGGGAAGGAAGGGCACTTGGCAAGTCTCTGTACAACCCATTCCCCAGGCTCACAACACACACAGTGAACAAAGTTACAGGTGGCTTAGGAAAGATTTTTGTCACCAGTGAGACAGAGAAAAGTGTTGGCTTCCTCTTAGCTGGACATTCATACCAGGGGACAGAATTCCTGTGTCAAGGAAAATGGACTGACAACCCTGCAGGCTTCCCTGTGTTGAGCATCCTCCGAATACTTTGGCTGCTATGTTCAAATATATTCAAACTGCTCTATTGTTGCCCCGTGCATGGAGGAGCCCAAAGCTCAAAGCAAATAAATAAGATGCCTGTTCTATAGTAACTAGTCCTCAAGCAGGAGACTCCTGCTATTATACCTACTCCTCACATCTGAATTATGCAAACTTATTAAGAATGAGGGGGGAAATTAATTTTAGAGGACCTTATTCATCTCTCTCATACTTCAGAATGGCCACCCAGGAACCCCTAGAAACCAGAGCTTCTCTTGACAGAGCCAGCATCTACATTTTTTAATAATAGTTAAGCAGTCAGAATAGTCTACATCTGTCAGGCCTGAAGCGTGGTAGACTCACTGAGTTCTTGGGTTTTCCCTGAGGAAAGGGCATCATCTCAGTTCATCTAGCAATAAGCTTGTGGGGTGTAAGCAGTTGCCAATGTTTTATAAAGAAGGGGCAGGATGTGGCCTTTTCCTGGTCACCCAGCAGGCAAACTAGGGATTGAGGACTTGAGTGTGCACCCATCAGCTCAATAGGTTTGGGGATTTCTCTTCTGGAAGTTTATCTTAACCCAGGGTATTTCTCAGTAGTCTTTATTGCTTGTATAACCTTGGCAAACCAAGAGCTTTATGTGTCTGGTCAGTTTCAGGAACTTCCTGAGATAAACTGTGTGCTTCCTAAGTCTTAATGATGAGCTTCCCTTTAGAATTGATGTCTTGGGAGCTTCTCCAAAGATGGAATGCTCTACTAGGAGGAAACTGCTGCACAACTTCACCAGTGTTACTGTTTCTTCCCAGGCCTCATCCTACCCATGATCTGTTCTATAACCAACCCCAGAAAATATTACTCAGTCCACCCAACCCCCAACATTGAAGCTAGTTCCCTTTCTTAGGTCACTTTTGCATGTTCTTCTCACCCTCCCTGGTCTACATAGCAGACAACCCTTTGTCCCCATCTGTGGGTTATGTATTCACTAATCAAACTGACTACTAATTGAAACTGATATGTTTATTTTAAAAAGAATTGTGACCAAGGTGGTGATGGCTCATACCTTTAATCCCAGAGCTTGGAAGGCAAAGGCAAGCAGATCGCTATGATGACAAGGTCAGTCTGGTCTACAGAGTGAGCTCCAAGACAGCCAGGGCTTCACAGAGAAATCCTGTCTTGAACCCCACTCCCCAAAAAAGGAATTGTATCTGCTAAGTAAATACAGATAGATGGTTTTTATCTTGTCGTTATTCCCAAAATAACCGACTATGACTATTATTTCTTTCCAGCACTATAAGTCACATAGAGGCAAGGTAAAGCATACAGAAGGATGTAAGTTCTGTGTAAATACTATTTCTTGTTTATAAGGGACTTAAGCATCTACATAGTTAGGTGGCTGAGGGGGTCTTGAGCTCTCTGTTCCCTCAAAGACAACAAATGTTTTGATGCACGGCTTCACAGAGTAAATTGGCGTCCTCCAAGCCCTCCCTGCTCATGATCTCTAACCCAGTGTCTCCAACCAAAATAGCACCCCAAGCTCCCAAAGGCACCATGAGCACTTCTCTGTGGCCAGTGGCATGCCATCCATAAGGACACTCCAAGAACTGGTCACCTCAGTCTATGAAGCTGCATTCTGTCTTTTATAGTCTATTGACAAGCTCTCCCCACCTGACTACTGAACCTCTCTTCTTTAGCCAACCTCACTTTGACCTTTAGGCCCCGGTGCAAGCTACATTTCCTCTGTAGCCAAGTGTTGGCTACAGATAAGTTCCTTTCCTTCTCATCGACGAAGGCTCATAAAGACTAGGATGCTGAATAGAACACCCCAACCCTAGAATCTGGATAAGACTGACTCAGCAAATATAAGTGCATATCTGGTCCAGCCAGACTGGGATTGAGCAAGTTTACTACCTCAGTGGCTGTGACCTGCAGCTTCTTGGGACTGCTAGAGTGGTTTGAGTCATCTACTCTGTGCTGTGGATTCTAGGTGTGGCCTGTTTGATGCTGTGCCTGGGATGTGCCCACCTATGTAATAAATGGAATCACATGCAGATGTCTTGTTTCTTGAGTTTGCATCTCAGAAAAATGTGGTGAATATTTCAATTGCTCACGAATAGCACACCCTTCCTTATCCCCTACGCTGAAGTGCTGGGGTTAACCCTGAGCCTCCTATATAATTCCTTCGTTAGCTGGTATTGTGAAATATAGCATGTCACCCTGTCTTCTATGATTGGGAGGATGTGTGTTCTTTATGGTCATCTAATTTGGGATCTGCTGTACATCCATCATAAAGTGACTGTGCCAGAGACTGTGCTTCTGACAATGCCATCGTGTCTGTGATAGCTCAATCATTTTCCTCAAGAAACAAGTCTTTTGTCCAGTTTAAATCTCGCCAACAGCACAGGTGGTACACACCCCTTATCTAAGCACTGAATCAACTAAAGTAGGCATACTAAAAGTTCAAACTGAGCCTGGACCATATAACAAGAGCCCACATAAATATAAAGGTGAAGAGAGCAAGTGAGGCTGGATCACTGGTAGAACACATTGCTTAGTATGCACAAGGGCTTGGGTTTCATCCCTAACATAAAATGTAGTGAAGGGAAGCTGAAGACTCTCAGAGTTATGAATGAGACGGGTTGATAATAATGGTCTAACGCCCCACCCCAATGCCCACACTATTCTCTTGGACCTGGAAATATGTTGAGTTACATAGTTCAGGAGAATTAAGTTGCAGATAGAACTAAAGTTGTGTGGTAGGTTAACTCAGCATTTAAAAAAAAAAAGTATGTTAAAGTCCTAACACCCAGGGGGCTAGAATGTGATCCCACTTGGAAATTATATCATTGCAGATGTAATTAATCAAACTGAGGTCACACTGGAGCAGGATCCCCCCATCCCTTCCAATATCCCTTTGAGAAGGTAACTGGGATGACACAGGTACACAAGTAACTCCATTTGACTATAGAGACAGAGTATAGAGTGATGCTTCCTTAATGCCAAGAATGCCAGTTTCTCTCAGAGCCTAGGTAAGACCTGTGTTAACAGACCTTCCATCAAGCACTATGGCTTAGAAGGACTAGCAAGCCACTTGGTTAGTAAATATTATGTGCACTTCAAAAATGGCCTAGGTTATAACTGTAGTATAAATTACTACAAAGCACCTTCCCTAAGTTTGAGGACTTGGACTTTGCTGCACTGTAGTGTTTAGTAGGACAGTAAGGGTCAAGTGCTTAAGGCAGTGGAGGGAGGGAAGCTACTTATAGTTCTTCCAGCAAAATGATTGTTTTCAGCTGAGAAAATAAAAATAAAAAGAAAGAATCAATAAGAAGAATGGTGAAAATCACAGAAACTCATTATTTCCTACGTTCAAGAGAAACAGACAGGTACCTGCTGGTCCATCCTTACCTCCTGCTTATCTACTTGAAGAGGATTAGTGATTGGCTGGACCATGACAATTAGAACAGGAAGGCTTGAGAACCCATTATCTCAAAGACTACAACAGGAAGAAGTTCGTGACATGTCCAATACTCATTGTCCTGTTTCCCATCACCTACCAAAGAGGCCACCGAAAAACCGTGACTGAGTACACATGGTGCTCAGTGCACAGGGCTGGCTGAGTGCACATGGCACTGAACAAATATGGGGCTGGATATATACATGGAGCGAGTGCACGCAGGCTAATGTGGATTGGATGCTGGGGTCAATGGTCTGTAAATAGTATACTGTGTCTGCTCAGGGTCACATCACACAATGGGCACAGTCATCTCTATCCCTCTTACATCAGTGGTGCGTCCAACAGGAAGAGCTTTGCTAAGTGATTCCTGGAGAAGAAGAAATGGGTAACACCACCCAGTGCCCACTCAGATGATTCTGAAAATGCTACTGATGTTTCTACAGAGTAAGTGGTATGATGAGATTTCATTAAATGCCACTCAAAGCTATCCTGCTGAGGCATGGAATGGCTATCTGTGCTCTCCATCTAGAGTTGGAGATGTCTTGGGCATTGGGAATATTTAAGGAAGGATGAAAGAGAGGCTTAAGACTGCTCATTACCAAAGGACCAAGCAGTGGCAGTTCACTGATATCCCCAAAAGGACATTCGCCTCATGTGTCCTGGTGAATGGTCATTTCCAAGTTGCTCAGTTGATTCCCAATACCCTGAAGCCAACAGAGAGACACACATTCACAGATGATTGAAACAGTGGATGGTAGGCAGTTTTAGAAAAGCATTTCAAGTGCCATCTTCAGGCCCATTTTCAGTGGCCCACAAGATGTCATCATCAAAAGTTACTGGCTTCTAGACTTCTCGGGCCATGGAAAGCAGATAGAACCTGGTCTAGGTGTACTGGAGAGGTCTTTGTGCAAACTATATCAGTCAGCTAATGCTGCGGTAACAAACATCACATTGCCTTAAAACCGTGATGGGTTCTTATGGCAGAGGGCAGGAAACAGAATCATAACCAACTTCACAACCACATTGCAAGTTTCTGTTGGACGGGGGTTGGGGGTTGGGATTGGGGTAGAGGAGAGGCTTCCAGAGAGATGGCTTAGTGGTTAAGAATGTTTGTTCCACAATTTATGAAGATGAGAATTTGCATCCTAGAAACCACATAACAAGCTGATTGTCTCTACAAATACCTGCATCCCCAGCTCCAGAGGGAGGTGGAGACAGGAGAATTTTGCTGGTATGTTCTGGCTTCCAGCCTAGTTATAATGTTAGCCCCCAATTTAGGAAAAAAATCGTGCCTCGGAGGCAAAGGTGGAATGAGATGGAAGACCACAATACCTTCTTCTGGCCTCCACACATACATCAGCACATATGTGTGTATACAGTCTCTCTCTCTCTCTCTCTCTCTCTCTCTCTCTCTCTCTCACACACACACACACACACACACACACACACACACACACACAAATAAATAAATATTTTTAAGCTGTTATTGGGACAACACCAGCTTTGTATCCACTCATACTCCACTGAACTAAACGTGTTCCCCTATAACAAAGGGGAACAGCTCTGGTAAATTTCTGTTCGAAGCCCTAGAGTTATCTCCATGACAAGGATCCTAGATCCATCTCTTTCCGCACTCACCCACTGCCAGGTTATCTTTTAACTGTTCTTTCTCCCTCTGGGCAGGTGGGTAGCTGGTCAGTGGAGTCCCTGCTCAGCGACCTGTGAGAAGGGCGTCCAACATCGGGAGGTGACTTGCGTGTACCAGCTACAGAATGGCACACACGTCACTACCCGGCCCATCTACTGCTCAGAACCCCGGCCGACAGCAGTACAGAGCTGTGAAGGCCAGGACTGCCTGTCTATCTGGGAGGCTTCAGAGTGGTCAGAGGTGAGTCCCTGGGCTCGTCACTGAGGCTGAAGCCATGCAAGAACTTGTAGGCTTTAAACACAGGGCCCACTGTGCGCAGTCTACTCCAAGGTATTTGTTACTCATCCCCGTGTACCACAGTCCTCATCTGCCCCATGGCCAGCTCACAAGTGCATTCCAGCTCCTATTTCCTTAAGCTTCACCTAAAATAATGGATAAAAAACAGACTAGCAAAGGTACACAATGTGGTTTTGAGGATGGATATCTATACACCACTGGTAAATTGATTTCATTTTTGGTGCTGAGAGATAATAGATGGACAGATGACAGATAGATAGATAGATAGATAGATAGATAGATAGATAGATAGATAGATAGATAGATAATAGAGACAGAGAGAGAAAAAGAGAGAGAAAGAAATCATACATACATACTCACCCACTAACCTGACCTTTTTATTCTCCTTCAGATGTGGTTGAATTGTAATATGGTCAAGTTGAGTATCCAGCTTCAAAGTCTTCCCTGCAGTGTCAGGGAAGCATTTGTAGGTTGCAGACTCAAATGCTAGGAGGTATTTGGTATGAGAGTCAGTTGCAAATTTCACACCAAGCTGGAAAGAGGTCAGCTAGGCCCAAGTTTTGAGAAGGCCAGTCCTGGAAATACCATTTCGTCTCTGATGATGTCATCGTTCAGGGCTTTGCCTTGACATTGCAATTATGTTGATTGTCTGGATATAAAACAAACAAAAAAATAGCTAAATAAAAGGATGACCTTGCCTTGGGTTCCACAAAACCTAGAGCAGTCTGGGAAACATAAGGAAGCTAGATCCAAGACACTCTTCAGTATGGAAAATATTTTTAAAGTTCTCTTTGATTGCCAAACAGAATCATTTTGAATAAAAAAGTATTTGGCTTGTTTTAATGAACAGAAAGCCTACCCTTGGCCACTCCAAACTGAAGTTTAATTTCAGACAAATTTTAAAATGCACCCATTTAAGGACTGGGGTCCTTAACCTGCCCTTTGTGATATTTGATGAAACACGGGGAATTTAAGATTGGTTGATTTTTTTTTTCTTTATATACACTTAGGTTCTGGTTTATTGTTTTTGAGGATTCTTCCTCTATACTTGAGGTAGAGGTAAATTACCACGCCCTCCCCCTTCCCCAGGACAGGTGATCCCTAGGGCTTTGGACACCTTGATCTCAATCAAACAAGATTTGTTCTTTAATCAGATTGAATCCCCACATTTTCTACTTAGACTCTTCCCTACAGGAAAAATAAAATCCATTCTTACCTAAAGAGCCAAGTCTCATTACAACATGGAAGACCACCACAGGGGAAGTGTGACCCACGGGAACAGGATTTAAAGGCTCGCCTCTTTGCCCATCTCTCTGCACGTGCCTGATCCTAATCCTGAGCCAGTGTCCACACTGGTCCGCCTGACGCTGCCTGCCTAGAACACGGATCCGATTGTCCCCCTTGAATTGTCCACACAGCTAGTATCCTGTACCTCTGCTGTGTGCCAACGAGCCTGCTGCCCTTCTGCTAGGAACTGACTTTCATTTTCCCATGGGAGAAGAGACTTGGAAACTTATTTACACAACGTTATTGATCACGACTACCACCCACCTCCTTGGCAGATTCCTCATGGCTTTATTGGAAAGAGAATCTAATATCAGAAAGAAATGAAAGATTGGCTGGGAGCCCTTCCATCCTCAGCTTCTCAGCCCCATCCTGGGGGAAGTAAACAGACTGAGCATCACCTTCCTAGGTCCTCCTGTATCTGCTCTTCCTCAGGCAGACAGGGCTGAGGACCTTAAGAGAATGGGCTACAGACCAAAGTGGGCAGAGCCAGGACTAGGCCCAGAAAACAGTGTTTAGAACACCAGAGAGAGGCCAGAAACACAGACTAGACAGCACGGGAACTGACCTGTAGGACTATAGTAGGACAATCTAAGAACTGACCACAGGCAGAGGTGGTAACTTGACCCTGGAGTTGCTGTGCAGCTGCTGTGGGTACTGGTACCAGGATACAACCCACAAGTTCAGTATTAAAGGTGGAGTTGCCAAAATGGTCAAGAAATTGTGCCGTGGAGAATAGGGACAGCCCTTCGGTGCCAAAACCACCACCACTTTATTGGCGTGATTTTCTCCTGGGCCAAGAGGCGCAATGTCCTGAAGACCTAACAACGGAGGTCACTTTACCAGTGCCACATGCCTGTGTTCACGTGCTTCCCCAGCTCTTCCAGGTGACCCCACAACTAGCTTCGAGGCATGTGTGTGCCTTCTGAAACAAGCCAGTCAAGATTAGTCTCAAAGTGGCATAGAAGGAAGAGTTCATCCAGGACCGGAGAGGTGGCTCCGGGGTTAAGGGAGCTGGAGACCTTTGCAGAGATCCAGGTTTGGGTTCCAACACCCACATGGAGGCTTACAATGGGCTGTAACTCCATTTCCAGGAGATATCATGCTCTCTTCTGGACTCTGAAGACACCCTTACATATGTGTGACACATACATATACTCAGCCTCATCTGCACACATGAAATCTTAAATTAAAAAAAGATTCATAGGAAGAAGGTAGGTAATATTTTAGGATAAACATCAATAACAGAAATGTCAAGTATAATGCTCTCTGTGTTTTTTTCTGAACATGCTGGAACTCTTTAATTAAAATGTTGTCACGCTTGTCACTGCAAAGGCTTGCCACACATGATAACCTGGGCAGGCTGAAATCTGCAGAGCACAGCCTTTATTTTAGCCTCCTCTGTTTCTTTGTGGAATGGTAGCATTTTTTCAGGGAGTCGCACATAGCAATAGCATATTACAGGGGGTGCGGGGGCTCCCTGAGCTGTGGTCTGTATTCCTTCTGCCCTCTGGCTGGAGGATGTAAACTGTCCCCTCTGCTCACTGGCTAACTTGTCATTTTGTCCATTATGATCTCCCAAAGGTGACAGGACTCTCTCTGTCTGGCCTTCTTTCTACTTCAGGTGATGTGTAACTACGCCATGCCTTCTTCCCACAGTGGAGGAACCAGTAGCGGGATGCAGCCATGTCCCAGAGCACCCATTGTCTCTGTGTCTTGTCAGTTTCCTCGCTTAGCATTCTTTCTTGGTTTGTTCTGTCTGTCTGCTTGTTTCTGCAAAGACAGAGTCTCTCTGCATCCCTGGCTGTCCTAAAACCCACTCTGTAGACCAGTGAGGCCTCAGACTCAGATCTGCCCACCTCTGCCTCCCAAGTGCTGAGATTCAATGTGTGCACCACCAGTTCCCAGCTTTTGTCATCCCTTCTTATTGCATGAGAACACCTCAGACATGACCTCCTGAGAGCTTGATCATCATTTGTGACCCCCTTCCCCCCGATTTCTACCTAGATGCCCTCTCAGAGTTGTTTCTTGCCACGGCTCCTAGTATGCGAGCTAAACCACCATATGGAATGTTGCCATCTTCATTTTTGGTACCCGTGCTGAAATTCTGAGAGCTTGCCTGTGAGAAACACTCATGGCTTCTAGCTATTGCCTCTTTTTCTGATGGCGGTCCTTGCTTTGTGTATCTGGGGGCCACCTAGCTCAGGCTCCTTCCCTCCCACAGCCTTACCTAGCTCCAGCTGTCCTTTGCTTTCCCGCCAGCTCATGTTTCATTTGCCCTTTGAACTCCCGAGCTGCATCTTTTAAACCTGGAAACAGGCCATCGAATTCCACTTTTCTCCTTTGACCACATAGGGCCATGAGTTCCTCCGAGTCCTGGATCCTGTACCCACCACCAGCCACCTGGCTGGGTCCCCTGGGGATTTAAAGAGGACTGTGAAAAACTCAAATTCAAGTACAGATTATACATCATCATCATCATTTATGCTCTCCCATTCTGGGCCCCGCCCACAGTGGGGACTTCAGTGGTATTAATGGAGTTAAGCTGAATTAGGATATATTTAAACACCCGTATCGTGTCGTGCAGTGCTCTGCCAACTGCGGCAAAGGGGTCCAGAAACGGACTGTGACATGCACCAACTCCCAAGGGAAATGTGATGCGTCCACAAGGCCGAAAGCAGAGGAGACGTGTGAGGACTACTCCAGCTGCTATGAGTGGAGAACTGGCGACTGGTCTAAGGTGAGGACAGCAGGCTGGGCTCCCTTCCCGCTGGAGATCAAGAGGCAAGTTCACTTTCCTTCTCCTCCCTCGGAGACCCACACACATCCGCCCAGCTCTTCCCTTTCTTTTTCCTCTGTCTCCTGGTTGTCCTGGAACTCACTCTGTAGAGCAGGTTGGCCTTGAACTCACAGAGATCCACCTGCCTCCACCTCTGAGTGCTGGGGTTAAAGGCATGCACCACCACAGCCTGCTGTCCTGCTCTATTAAGCCATCAGCACTGTGCTGAGAGCCACAGCCACGGTGTTTGCATTTGGGAGCAAATCAAATGCAGCCTGAAGTGCACAATACGTGTCCCTCACCAGCCTCTCTGCTTTTTTCAAAGAGCTAGTGGTACCCCAGCAAAGGGCCATGAGCCTAACACATAGCTACCCACCATGAAAGCCTCACAAATATGGGTGCTAGGCTGAGGCAGAGCCTAGAGGATGTGGGAGCCCTTGGAGATGTTGAAGAGCTGCGGAGTCGGCACCTAGAGAGGCAGGGAAGGTTCTATGGCAATTGACTGTTTCTCAGAGTGATGCTGTGTGTGTGTGTGTGTGTGTGTGTGTGTGTGTGTGTGTGTGTGTGTGTGTAAAAACTGGGTGTGTACAGTTTCCCTTGTAACTCCCGTGCTGGGGCAGTGGAAATCAGTGGATCCTTGGGGCTTGTTGCCAATCACACTGGTGAGAAACCTGTTCAATGAAAAGATTGAAGGTAGATGAAGAACTATGCCTGACTTCCACATCCATGTGAACCTGCATCCACACCCGTAGACTGTACCAAGGCTATTTTTATCATCTTCATCATCATCACCATTATTCTTCGCTGTCTGACCCTTGGTAACTTTGAATGATTCATTTCTGCAAGGACTGAAGTCTGTGTAAGAACCAGCTAGTAGATTGTCCCAAGAGCCTTGTCACAGAGACAAGCTTAGTGTCTCATGAACAGAGTCTGTTTTCGTCCTTAATGTCCCGGCAACTGAAAACCTCAGTTTTTGCAGTCAGGTTCCCTCCTGGACTCTGGCCCAGAATGATAAGGGAACAAAGGAAGTGGGCACGCTGCACCTGGTCACTTTACTACGTCCTACCAGGCAGCGCGTTCACTGCTTGTGCGCCTTAGTTTAGATAATTGGTGATTTCCCTCTTTACATCCTTCGCTGTTAACAGACAGATGTTAAACACCTGAAGGATCTGGGGGCCTGGGGACATGAACTCAGTTTTTGGCCCTGCCAGTAAGATGGTACTGGTTCCTGAAATGACTGGGCTCAGGATACCGTCACCTGACAGCCCCAAACAGGCAATTCACTTCTGCCTCTGGCTTCTGGGAAGAGGAGAAGCCTGTCTACTGGAGAGCTGTACCCCAGATTCTAGTACCTGCAGAGATTCCTATGCTGTCCCTCAACCTGTATCTAAGCTCAACTCCCACCCCCACCCCCCACCCCTGCCACCGACTTCCAACAAAGTATCCCCTGCTGTGTCAAAATGTAGCCTTTGGAGAACTGTGAATTTGGAGATGACAAAAAAAAAAAAAAAAAAAAAAAAAAGAAATAAAATTCTTCCAAATCTTTGACAAATTCTGACCAGGGTCAGAATTAAGACCATAGGCTCATTCTCCAAATGAAACCGACCCCAGAAGCATGACCATTAGTGAGGTTCAGCATGGAGCTGCCAGGATGAATCTCAGGTAGAAGAAATCTAATTTCAAGGCTATTGGAAAAAACAGTGCAACCCTGAGGGGCTATGAGAATAGAGATAACATGGAGCCATAGGTTTAGTTCTCTCTGTCTCTCTCTCTCTCGTACTGGGTCTGTGAAAGGCTACCCTTGCCTGCACCTCCAAGATGTTCATGCTTTCCAAGGTCTAGACGAGAATTACTCTTAGACAACTAAGCTCAGCCACTTAAAACATGACTCCATTCGCACACGTGTGGCCCCCGGTCACATCCGTTGTGCTTGGCCTCATTAGCTAAGCCTCCCTGACCCAGGCTGTGCAGACCCAGCCTTGGAGGAACTGATGAGCTTCATGTTCACAGGCTGTCCTGGTCAGAGGCAGAGGTGAGTTCCAGGACCAGACAAGCCGTGTACCATTGGGGGTGCAAAGTGACAGCTTCTTTGTTTTGCACCCTATGTTCCACATCCCCATTCTTCTCTAGCCAGCCCCAGTAACTCCTCTCGTCGAAAAAAGAGGAGATGAGGCAATTAAGCCCCTTGCCAACCATCTTCTGGCAGAATCCGACCCCAATTAAGTGTTTAAGGCACGGGTGGCTTTGGGAGTCCAAGGGCTGGTAGCTGTGGACCTTAGAGTACCATAGGGCATCTATGGCCACCCAAGGCATAGATGTCTTACTCCTCTGGTTTTGAGGACAGAGTAGGTACTTTTCTTTTCTTAAGGACTTTGAATTTCTGCTATAAAGAGTAGCAAAGCACCAAGGGTAATTAGAAATAGCCCAAGAAAAGATTGGTCATGTGACCCCGTCTTCCATTGCTCTTAGTCCCAACCTCTGTCCTCCCTCCCCCGCCTGAGGATGCTAGGACAGTATCCCTCAAACTTGCAGGTCCTCACCTGCCTGTCTCAGGAGGCAGAGGTCAAGCCTTCTCCTTCCTAGCCATGGCTTAGTGGATGAATGCTTCCTGGCTTTTCACAGCAACTTGTAGGGAGACTAAGGAACCCATCGTAACATAGCCAGCTCAGTCAGTTGTCCCTGGCATTAAGAACGAGGGTCCCAAGAATGTAATGACCTCCCTAGATTATGGCTACTTTACAGGCTGAATGGCTATGTGTGTTTGTGAATCAGCTACCCCAGCCCAGCCACAGTGGGTCTGCAGATCATGACCAGCCCACAGCCCTCCATGGGGGATGTTCCCAGTCCCCATCCCAGTCAAGGCAGCATCAGAAAAGCGCCCATCAAGACGGATCTCACAGATGGTTTGCTCGGCCGTACAGATCAGAACCAGAGATGCTAAATTACATGTGTGTGCAGGGCCAGCTGGGAACAAGGTGGAATTGAAAGGGCATAGATGTGATTCAAGAACTGCCCCAGGAGCTGTCCAACCCTACCACTGTCTCTGACGCTACATCATTGAGGCTGGAGGCTGGGAACATCCCCATTCAGATAGAAATGTCCCTATGGTTCTGCCTTCTTTGGCAAAGAAAGGTAAATAGGATTCTCAGCCAAAGGTAAACAGGACTCCCCATGACCTTACTTTCCAGGTGACAGGGACAATGGACATGGGTGCCACTATTTTCCTGTGGTTAATAAGCAAGCAAACTAGACAGGAAATAGTAGACTATTGTCTGAGCCTTTTTAGCCTCCTCATATTGGGTTAATAGGGAACTAAGACGCCCCATTGTAGGAGTTAGTTGGGGGAAGAGAGCTGGGGGGATAAGGTAAGTAGCGGCTTTTCCTGACACACAGAAACCCACTTCACGGGGTTTCTGAGGGATGCTGAGTTTAAATGGTAATCCTGTCCACCAATCACAGTCCACCCCGACCTGAGCCCATACTGTGTGTCATTTGGACAATGTGGCAGCACGGCCATTTTGAGGGCCCACTTTGGACCTAATGCTATGTATGTGTACGGCATTGTTGGGGACAACTGTACTCATTGTACTAGCTACTTGCAACTAAATGGAGATGACACAGGGCAACCTTTAAACAGCTGGAATGCCAGCCGGTGGTGGAGAGTCTGGCAGGAGCACCTGGTTTACAGTGGTGTGAAACAGCTTCTGCATGTCTGTTTTATTTGGGGTGAGCAAGGGCTATATAAACCTCGGAGAGTGGGAAGGTGTTTTCCCAGTGAATTTACATTGGCTGGAGCTCAAGGTACTGGGAATGCCTCATTTGCATGGAGAGGCATTCTAGGTGCTAGGCAGGTTCTCACCACGAGAGGATTCAAACCTGTGATTTTGGCAAGACCCGTGCGGCATTCCTCCAAGAACCAAGAACCATCTCTCCTGTAGAGGATGTGGATGGAGGTCAGCCTCCACAGATAAGGTCAGACGGAGAAGAGGAAGCCCCACTGCAAAAGGAAGTCCACCATGTTGTGCCAAGCTCAGGGAGCTGTCTGGCCATGATGGACTTAATATCAACTTCTCCCAACACTGAAAGACCCTGATGCGACAGGGAGCAATCATCATGACAGGAAGAGTGAGTATCAGTGGGCCAAGGAGCTGGAGGATCCAGGGGCTTCATCTAGGGGACACCAAAGGGAGAGTCCCACATAGAGTCAGCCCCTGGAGATCTTGCTCTGTGATCCAGCTCCGACAGGTCTTTAATCCTCTCCTCCTGAAGAAGCTGGTTCACCTGGTAGCAAAAAAAAAAAAAAAAAAAAAAAATGGCGGTCAGACCCACTAATCAGGGTAGTTAACCTGGGCTCCTTCGTGGGAATCTTGGTGAAAGTGTTGGGTGCCGGGGTCCCAGAGCAGCATCAGTCTGGACTGCCAGGCCCAGAAGATCTGAGAGATTTTCCGGTATAGGAGGAACTCGGGGGATGGTCAGCTTCCTAGTGTCCAGCCTGCTCACAGCTTTTGCGGGTCCTGAGGTGAGTGAGATAAAGTGCCGTTGCTTGCCCAGTGACTGCTATGGACACATTTGAAGCAGGCTCCAGGTGGACTCCATTGGTACCCTGTCTTCTTTGGAGGTGGCCTCTGGGCTGCTGCAGGAGTCTGGTATTTCTGTTCAGTATAGGAAAGCCTTTTCTGTCTTCTCCAGCTTCCCCTCCCAACAAACACCTTAAATGCCTGCTCAGATCTCTCTGAGGAGTTTGAGAGCTGTCAACTGGCACAAATTCTTTATTTTAATATACCTGATTTTGAACATTATTTACACTAGACAGACTTTAGGTTCACTTTAAACTTGTTTTCAGTTACTTGCCTCAGGCTTAACTTTAACATATACAAAAGACTATATATAATGGAAGATATAATTTGGTCTTTCTCTTCAAGTTTGTTTCCATAACTAAATTACATAAATACATAGCATGACTAAAATTATAGTTCTAAGCATATTAAATTTGATAACTTATAAGGTGACAGACCATAAACTTTTATGTTTTAATTATCTCTAGCAGTTTATAAGGATTCCTAATTTTATCTGTTATGTTTGTGCCTTAAAATTTATGTTTTGAATAAAAGATGTTTTAATATCAAAATAAACTTTAAACCATAAATACATTCCATAGAGATACTAGGAACCTCATTTTTCTGATCCTTTTATAATATACGTTTTTATAAAATATCATTTTTATATAACTTGGTTCTCCAAATAGCTTGAGCTTAACAGTGTTAGCAAAGACAAAAATGGTTAGAGAGATACCTCTGAGTCGGTTTCTGTGAGGCTGAATAGAGCATTATAGCCTTAGGAATTTATAAACCTTATTCAAAATATCTTAGATATGTGATGTTACCTAATTGGTCTAGGGAAAATAAAATAAGGCAAACCATCTTGGAGGCCTGGTGTTGTCTCCTTAGTCAACTTTTTAAAAATTTATATTTTTCTAAAAAAATTGTTATATACAAGTTACATATATAGTACACTATAGCAAATGAAAATTATATATACAGATTTTTAACTATTAACCTCTTTTGCTTTAATTTTTAAGGTAACCTTTCTTTTTGAGATTTTACAGATTATACTTTGTTTGTTTGTTTAAATGATACCTCTAATGGTCTACAAGTCTTGCAATAATGAAAGCTTTATTTCAGCAAAAGCTTTAAAGATATCCATGACTTTAAGTAGGGAAACAATTTAGTAAACAAAACCAAGAAATTGGGTAAAAGTATTCAGAGATAAACATGTGTGATTACATTTAGCTGTCAGGAACTTCTCTTTCTTTTTTTTTTTTTTTTTTCTTTTTCTTTTTCTTTTCTTTCTTTTTTTTTGTATATTTTGTCTACTTACATTTCTTTTTTTAATCATTTTTATTAGATATTCTATGTATTTAGATGTCAAATGTTATCCCCTTCTCCCCCCTCCGAACCCCTCTTGCTTCCATGAAGGTGCTCCCTCTTCCAATCACCCACTCCCACCTCAGCACCTTCACTGGACCAAAGGCTGCCCCTCTCCTTAATGCTAGACTCTGCTATCCTCTGCTACATATGCAACTGGAGCCATGGGTCTCTCCATGTGTGCTCAGTGGTTGGTGTTTTAGTCCCTGGGAACTCTGGGGGTGAGGAGGATTTGTTGGTTGATATTGTTTTTCCCATGAGGTTGCAAACCCTTTCAGCTTCTTCAGTCCTTTCTCTAGCTCCTCCATTGGGGTTCCCATGCTCAGTCCGATGGTTCGCTGCAAGTATCTTCATCTGTATGACTCTGGCAGAACCTCTGAGGAGGCATCCATATCTGGCTCCTGCCAGTAAGCACTTCTTGGCATCAGCAATAGAGTATGGGTTTGGTGGCTGCATATGGGATGGATCCCCAGGTGAGGCAGTCTCTGGATGACCTTTTTTTAGTCCCTGCTTCTCTATTTTCTCCTGAGAGTATTTTGTTCTCTCTTCTAATAAGGACTGAAGCATCCACATTTTAGTCTTTCTTCTTTTTGAGCTTCATAAGGTCTGTGAATTGTTTCTTGGGTATTCAGAGTTTTCTGGGTCTAGTATCTGCTTATCAGTGAGTGCATACCATGTGTGCTCTTTTGTGACTAGGTTACCTTACTCAGGATGAAAGATGGTTTCTAATTCCATACATTTGCCTAAGAATTTCATGAAAGTCATTGTTTCTAATAGTTGAGTAATTACTCCATTGTGCAAATGTACTACATTTTCTGTATTCATTCCTCTGTTGAAGGACATCTGACTTCTTTCCAACTTCTGGCTATTATAAATAAGGCTGCTATGAACATAGTAGAGCATGCATCTTTGTTATCTGTTGGAGTGACTTTTATATGCCCAGAAGTGATATATGTGGGTCCTCAGGTAGTACTATGTCCAATTTTCTGAGGAACCGCCAGACTGATTTCCAGAGTGGTTGTACCAGCTTATAACCCCACCAACAGTGGAGGAGAGTTCCTCTCTCCCCACATCCTTGCCAGCATCTGCTGTCAGGTGAGTTTTTGATCTTAGCCATTCTGACTGATATGAGATAGAATCTCGGGGTTGTTTTAATTTGCATTTCCCTGATGACTAGGGATGTCGAACATTTCTTTAGGAGCTTCTCACCCACTTGGGATTCCTCAGTTGAGATTTCTTTGTTTAGCTCTGTCCCCCATTTTTTAATAGAATTATTTAGTTCTCTGGAGTCTTAACTTCTTGAGTTCTTTGTGTATATTGGATATTAGCCCTCTATCGAATATAGGATTGGTAAAGATCTTTTCCCAATCATCAGGAACTTCTATAGGAAACCATCACCCAGTTCTCAAAATATAATGTTTTTTTTTTTTTTTTTTTCTGGGCCTGTCTGTTTTGTTTCCTATCTTCCTGTCAGAGTCAGGTAACTAACCTAGGCCAGAACAAAGGCTTTGGAGGCAAATGCTTGAGTCTAATGTGGGGCAAACCAAATGTCATCTCAAGTGCCAGCTTTTTGGTAGACAAAAGCAGCATGTTATCCGTGCCCAAAAGACATTTGAATCTCTGTAAGACTGAACCCAGAGAGCAGAGGAAGGGACAAAAGCAGAAAAGCAAGGAAAACTTAGATAAGGTGAGAGTAAAGAAGGCTTGGAGATAAGAGCTTTTTGAACCCTTTGTTTATGCATTGACAGAAGTTGTTGAAACTTGTAAGAATGGAAATTGGACGTGCAGTTTCCTGGCCGCTGAGATTGACTGTGAAGCTTGGATGGAGGCCAAGCCATATCTGCAGTAAAAATAAGGCAGTGTCATTTCATGGTGTCTAAGTCTAAAGTGGGGTGGGGAGGAGAGATTAGAGAAAGCAGGAGAGAGGAGTCAACAGTCTAATCTTAAATGAGAAGAGCCCATGGTTAGTTAGAGGAAGGCAAAGGCCTTGAAGAATGGGTATCAGTAAGGAGTTCCCATGAGCATAGCAATTAGGTAGACAAGACTTGAGAAAGGGGCCATAAATAGGAGGCCAGAGACAGGATTTCAATAGGAAGGGACCATAGGGTGACACAGTAAGAGGCATGTGCCATAGAACAGTGCCTCAGTCCCCAAGGGCATCCATCCCCAAGGGACTAGTCAGTGAGACACCCAGGATCGCAGTGGAAAGGCATCTCTTTCCATGTGATGAGGTTCCCAAGAGTTCAGAGCAAGCTCCAGGGTGCAAGAGACAGAGCAGGCAGCTCTGAGAGGACCTGTACCAAGCAGGCAAGGAGAAGCAGGTGGGTAGCAGGTAGAGAAGTGGCCAGCCAAAGAGGCAGACTCTAAATCTTAGCGTTGAACGTGGTAAGGAACTGAAGCCTGCATAGGCAAATAACCCACACCCAAAAGGCTCTAGTCAGCAGTTCCTTTAAGTTAGGAAGGACCAGGACTTTAGAGGGTGGGCCGTATCCCTCCCAGATGTAACAAGGGCACAGTAAAAGCACCAAACAAGTCCACACCCTGGGTAGAAAGAAAGGTTTCCTGGGGGCTCAAAACTGCCAGGCTGTGCCTTAGGGGCAGAGAGAACAGCAAACTGTCGGGGGTGGAGGGGGGAGCCTTCCTGGTTTTAAGGATGAATGTTGCACTGGGAAAAAGTGCATAAGCTAGAATGTCCTGGGACCTAGAATAGTGACTTTGAATTGCTAGAGGCTCGTTTAAATTAATAAGGAACCAGAAGCCCCACTACCAGACGTAGTTGTCTGGAAGGTGGGAGTCATGGGAGAAAGGAAAGTAATGTTTCCTGACACACAGAAACCCACTTCACGGGGTTTCTGAGGGATGCTGAGTTTAGATGGTAATCCTGCCCACCAATCACAGTCCAGCCTGAGCTGGACTGTCATTTGGACAGTGTCAGCAGCATGGCCATTTTGAGGGCCCACTTTGGACCTAATGCTATGTATGTGTACGACATTGCTGGGGACAACCGGGCACCTCAGTGCTCTGAGCCTGGGAGAGGCTGGGTGGACTCTCTAGGAACTGATTCCTACAAGCAGCCAATCCTTTATCCAAGTCATGTATAAGGAACATAGTCCCACTTGGTACTGCCAGGGCTATGATCTGGCATAGTCCTACCTCCAGGGCTAGAACAGCACTTCCTAGAAACCAGTTCCAATAACCAAGTGCACCCCATAAATGTAGAGCCCATGTATTCAACCCTGGACACCTAAAACAGGGATGTGTATCAGTTCTTTATGAGTAAGTATGACTACTGTCCTATGGTTGACATGCCTTCTGTTCAAAAGCACAAATGTCCTTCAACCCCTGAAACAGTGAGAAGCCAGTTGGTGTAAAGGGATTATGATGGGCACTATTTTAAAAGGGGACTTTTTCCCATGCTGAAGAAAAACAAACAAAAAAGCAAAAAACAAAAGTGGACATGAATGCTAATAGGTATACTTGAAGAGAAGATTTAGTGTAGATATGGGAGGCCTCTGGAAGGATCCAAAACGAACCCAGGCATGACAGGAAAGGGGGAGAAGGGTCAGAGGGAAAGATAAGAGAGAGAGAAGATGGGGGCTGAGAGAGGAGTCAAGAGGCAAGAATCAAGCTGGGAGACCAAGAGACCAAAATGGCTGGGTTATATGGGAATCAGAAGCTGGGGTATGGGCTAAAGAATTCAAGGAAGGGGTGAGGTTTGCCAGCCAGGATGACTCTGTCACAGGTAGACACCTCAGGAGGCAGGTGGCCAGAGTCCTCTTTGATTTGTTAAATTGGCACCTCAGTTAGTCATTTATCCTGAGTTTGAGACTCAACACAGGTAAAATCTGAAGTCTCTCCTACCAAAAAGATCAAAATGACAATTGGCCTCCCAGTAACAGAATCCCCTCCAATGAGCTTTCTTGATGCGGGAGGCCACTGAAAAGCCCCAGGGAAGCTACTCTGTCCTCTGCAAGTAGCCCAGCTCCTCCCTGAGATGCAGATGACAGCACACAAAGTAAAATATACAGAAAGTGTCTCTGAGCAGTGTCTTGGTTCAGGTTTTACTGCTGTGAAGAAACACCATAGCCAGAAGCAAGTTGGAGAAGAAAGGGGTTGATTTGGCCAACACTTCTGTATCACGCACGGTTGATCATCAAAGTCAAGACTGGAACTCAAAACCTGGAGGCAAGAGCTGATGCAAAACCATGGAGTGATATTCCTTATTGGCTTTGTTTCCCATTGCTTGCTCAACCCGATTCCTTATAGAACCCAGGACCACCAAGCCAGGAATGGTACCACCCACAATGGGCTGAGTCCTCTCCCATCAAATACTGATTAAGAAAATGCCCTACAGCCAGACCTATGGAGGCATTTTCTCCGCTGAGGTTCCCTCCTTTCAGATAACTCCAGTTTGTGTCAAGTTGACATGAGACTAGCCAGTATGGCCCCACCCCTTACCTGGGTAGCACAGTAGGGCTGGCCCTGGTGGCTGGGACATACACTAGCTCCAAGGATGTGGGAGCAGATAAGCTGGCCCCTCCCTGGCTGCAGCGCCCTAATACAGAAGAGCCAGCTCCTAGGGCTCGACAGCCTGCCCCCCTCACCAAGGCAGTACTTGAGAGCTGGCCTTCATGATGTGAGCCCAAGAGAGCTGGTCCTGTACCTTGCCTGCTGCCTCAGTCAGAACAGGCCGAACAACTCAGCTACCACCCAAGCCCAAATCCAAAGCTTTGAGTTGGCCCAACCCAACTTCATCTGTGAACTGCTGGGACCAGTCCTGCAGGATCTCCATGACACAAGGCAACAGCAGGATAACCAAGAGGAGTCCGGGTAAGGATCCAGTACTGAAAATGTAGCAGAAGACAGAGGCCTCAAGCCAGATCAATGAATGACTCATTGCAAAGAACATTTTCAAGTAAAGATGCTTGGACAAAACAGTATTCTGTGGGACACACAGCAGCTTCACTATGAGACGGGGAGTTTTTCCCTTATTTTTTATTTTTATTTTTAATCTTTGTTTTCTTTGGGGGGAAGTTGCAAGGGCCGAGGGTAGATATGGAAGGACAGAGAAATGAGTGGGGTTGGGGTGCATGGTGAGAAATTCACAAAGAATCAATTTTAAAAAACCCACTAGCCAGCAGCGACCCCAGGAGGAAGAAGGGGAGCTCACACAATCCTGTTCACACAAACATTGTGGTCAGGATGCTTACAGGGCAGGGAGCTGCTAGAAGCTTCCCTGTGCTCTTGACGGGGCGAGACGGGCAGAGAGAGCATCATGGCCTTAGAAATGAGGGGTACCCACAGTAACCTCTCTGCCCTGTGTCATCTCAGAGCCTCTGCCTGCATTGCTGGGGTCTCTACTTGCTGTGGACCCGTGGCCACCTTACTGTGACCCGGCCAGCACTGCCCAAGCCTCAGCTCTGCACTGGATCCATACACACCCTCGGAGATGCAAATGGCCACCACTCCCTGTGCCTTCAGGGCCTCCTGGCCAACTCAAGGATATGCTAAGCCCTAAGAGCGAAATAAAAAAGGAATGTTACCTTTCGAACCCCGGTGGGTCATGGGAAGCCCTGGAGGAGGTGCTGGTGGAAGGTCAAACTTATTTGGGCAGAATCCTTGACAGAATACATCCACCCGTGTGACCTCATCTGCCCCTTATCTCTCCCAGGTTTCTAGATGCTAAATTGAGGCTCACACTGGTCCCTAACCTGTCTGCAGCTTTCCTTGGGGTTCCATGTGTCCTCACTACTAGGAACGGAGAGGGCAGTGCCGATGGGAATCTTCTTCCTCGGAGGAGAGACTTAGAGCTACCGTTGCAGGTGACTTCTCGCCAACCTCTGAGGACTCCCTGACCATCACTAGGCACTATGCTTTCAGGCTTCCCCACTGTAAAGCCCCAACCTGAATCCAGGCGTCAGCTTACACACTCAGACTCAGGGAAAGCGCTGGAAGCCAAGCCACGCTGAAGGGAGCGGGTGCGCGTGCGTGCCTGGATCTAACTTTTCCTTCCACGGCAGAGTCAGCACGAACATCGTGAAGGTTTTCATTATCGTCCAGACCAGCTGTTTCAGGTTTCAACAGCTGCCCCAGGCTCTGCCGTTCCCGCCAAGGCTGGAGGGAAAACTGTCAGGAAAGCCTTTGAAGGGTTTCTGACATTTCACCAGCCAGACACCTTTCAGACAAACATGAAGTGGAGCTACTGTCAGGGTTCCTGCTCCATCCAGAACCTGCTTCCTGCTGCCCTGGGCGTCCCTTCCGGCCTCAGTCTACCCAGAACCAGTACAGGCAGGGCAGCCTAAGCTGCACTCCTCTACCCCAAACAAGTTCCCACTCGATACCATTTCTCTTCTAAGATTTCAAATGGTGATGATGATGATGGTGGTGATGGTGATGATAATGGTGGTGATGGTGATAGTGGTGATGGTGGTGATGATGATGGTGATGGTGGTGGTGATGATGGTGATGGTGATGATAATGGTGGTGATGCTGATAGTGGTGATGGTGGTGATGATGGTGATGGTGATGATAATGGTGGTGATGGTGATAGTGGTGATGGTGGTGATGATGGTGGTGATGATGATGGTGATGATGATAGTGGTGATGATGGTGATAATGATGATGGTGATGCGGGTGATGTTGATGATGGTGATAGTGATGGTGATGCTGATGATGGTGATGATGTTGCTGCTGATGATTATGGTGATGGTGATGATGATGGTGGCAATGATGGTGATGAGAAAGCGTCCCACTAGAATGCTGTTGTTTCCAGCTGGTTACAGCTCAGAATAGAAGAGTTCTTTCCTGCCAGGAGGGGTCACAGGGCTGAGCCTCTAAGCAGCAATGAAGGCCTGACTCCTCCCTGCTGGGCGAGGCCAAGCATGGAATCATAAGGCTCATACCCTGCTTCAGAAAGGTGGCCCCTCATTTCCTACAGATGCATTTATTGAGCGCCTACTGTGCTCCAAGCACTAGTTATTAGCTATTAGTGTGAGAACTAACTAGAACATCCCTAAGCCCAGTTCACCGTCGACAGGCTGTACTCCTGTAGTGGTTGTTACAATTACCGGTTTTTGGAAGACACCAACTAACACTGTTGCTGCAGTGTCACAAGGCTCCGGTAACCTGTTTCCTCCTGTTTGCCTAAAACTCTCTACCCTGAGAGAAATCCCTTTTTAGTTTCCTCTAAAAGCCTATGAGGAAAAATTCACGTGTAATTTCCCTTTTTGCCTTGTGGGTCTGCATCTTGACTTTTGTTATGGTGGTGGTTGGAGGTTCTAGTTTCTTGGGTTTTTTTGGGGGGGTTGTTGGTTTGTTTGGTTGGGTTTTTTGTTTTGTTTTGTTGTTGATTCTGCTGTGGGTAAGGATGAAAGTCAGGTTGTCCTCCTCATTCTAAGGAAGTGTCCCGCCACTTAGCCAGGGCTCCAGCCCATAAAATGTTTATTTCACTATTGTGCCCCCACCATGACACCGCTGCCTCGGCGTCTTTGATTCCGGCCCTGACGGTGTGGCCACTGTGTGCATACCGTGTGTTTTATAGCTGCTCATTCCAGAACAGGAAGAGAACTGTCCTTCCCGGGCCTGAAGATGTACTTTTCGTCATGGATTTGTGGCTGGTTTACTTCTGTCTCAGTTTGAGTGAGTCTCAGGGAGTTAAATGCTGATGAAATGTGTAACTTTATAAAGGAGGTTGGGGCCAGCCTGGAGAGAGCTTCAAACAAGACCAGATCTGTTTTTATAGATGTGTTTGCTTAGATTGTAAAAGTCTGGGGGGGGGGGGCAAGCTGTCAGAGCAAGGCTTGAGGCAGAGCCTGATGCTATCAGAAGTACCTGTCAACTCTTCTTTGTTTAATTAAGTCTAGGGCCTCTGGGGAGGTCACAGAATGGAATCCACAGCACAGCTCTGTTCTCTGTAACT
Source organism: Micromys minutus (assembly GCF_963924665.1). Lineage (NCBI taxonomy): Eukaryota > Metazoa > Chordata > Mammalia > Rodentia > Muridae > Micromys > Micromys minutus. The sequence continues at coordinate 68,658,851 of NC_137972.1, forward strand.
TGAGCCTGGGGTCCCAGAAAGGTGCCACACAAAAACAGATCCTTCTCTGCCAGAGTGGCCCCTAATTGTGCTTCTGGGGATCTATCTGGCTGAGGGACCAACCAGGAGCTAGGTCCCACTGACAGCGACAGCCCAGGGGAACCAAGGAAGATGGGCCACCGCCAGGTGTCCCTGCTGCAGCTTTATCCTTGGTCCTGCCTTTGCAGCTAAAAATAGTAGCAGTCCTAATGCTTGTTGAGACCTCTACTATCCCAGACTCCTGCAGGGTCCCAGCAGGCCCATTTCCCACCAGCCACTCCCTGATCTGATAAACATCTGCCCAACAGACTCCCTACAAAGAGAGAAGCCAGTGGCTCTTAGGCTAAGGACAGGCTCAAATCAAAATACAGTATAGAAGGTCATCAGTGGGGACTCTCCATCCTTATGTATTTCCTGAGAAGTCTTCAGCACAGAATACCTGAAAAAGAAGAATTAGCCCCAGAAGCAGTATAGGACTTTCGAAGTAAACCCCTTACTGCACTGTCTTCCAAACCTACGTATCAGAACACCCTCCTGTGAACTCCTGTGAAATGGTGTGATCGTTTCCTCCTCCCCCTCACGAACACAGGAAGGCATCCCCGAGAGACACACCCCGGGTTCATCTTCTAGATGGATAAGAAAGTGTCTCAATGTTCACAAAAGGTTTTCCAGGTGACCTGAGGCACATAAAGGCCCCCAAACTCCATTGGCTGTGAAAACAGTGCCCTCCAGGACTCCTGGTAAAATCTGGCATAACTCAAGTAAAATCCCCACCATAAGAGACCCTGGCTCATGCCTGCCTCATAGGAACAAATGTCCCTGTTGAAGGACTTCAGAGAAAGGCTGGAGAGATGGCTCAGCGGCTAAGAGCCCTGACTGATCTTTTGGAGGTCCTGAGTTCAATTCCCAGCAACCACATGGTGGCTCACAACCATCTGTAATGGAATCTGATGCCCTCTTCTCTGAAGATAGAGACAGTGTCCTCAGATGCATAAAATGAATAAATAATTTTTTAAAGGACTTTGGAGACATCATCCACCTCAGGCATCCCAGAGCTCCTAAGTCTTTTTATAGTCTGGGAAACTTGAAAGCCATTAAATATGCTAAAAAATATATGCTAAGTGTTGGAACTGTACGATTCCTGGCCACCCATCAGACCTCCATCTGGTAGAGCCTCTAATTCTTAGGGAGGGATGGCCTGGGGGACAAGGAAATTGACCTTAGAAAGTCCCTTTCCACTGTCAGGCTCAGGGGTCCGCATCAGCCTCAGAATTTCCTTGTCAAATGTACCCACACACTAGCACAGGCTTTGGTGCCAGCCCTGGGCTGTTCTTAGTGAAACCGAAGCCTTCAGAGGACATGCTGATCCTCAGGGTGCCTGTGTGTCATGATTCGAGGAGAAAGGCAAGCTCACATTGCTGTGGCTAGTACACGCGTCCCTCTTCCAAAACCAGGCCCGTCCTCGTCAACTCATCACAAAACTAAGATTGGCCATACAGCAAGAGCAGGGTGTCTTCATAACCGTGTGACCAGTTGTATCTGAATATCCATTACAGTTATAATGACTTGTGAACAAGTCACGTGACTATGTGCATGACTGTGTGTGTGCATGCACATACATGCATTTGTGTGTGCTCTCTCAGGTACACATACCATAGCATACGTTTGGGGGTCAGAGAAAACTTGGGGAGATAAGTTCTCTCCCAGATGTAGGTCCTAGGGATCAAACGTGGGCCCTTAGCAACAAGCAACTTTACCTCCTCGGCCATCTTCCTGGACCTCAATTTAATTATTTAAACTTGTGCTGTAGGCGTCTGGGTTTAGACACCAGGTGTTCGCTTTCTCTAGAGCTTTTAGACTGGGCCTTATGAACTCAGCACCGAACCGGATAGAACCGGATAGCAATCCTGTGCACTACAGTGGGAGGTTTGCACTGTCTGTGCCACCGTGTCCCCTGAGACGCCCGTGCCATTTGTCAGGGCACACACAGTCACTGCAGTGTAGCCCCACCGAGACACCGCCTTTTGAACCGGATGCTCCCTCGGCACACCCTGGCTCACACCCTCATGTACATTGCATTCAGTGGCCCGGCTTTCCTCTGTGATGGATTGACTGATGGCATTTGGCTTTGCTCTGCTGTGAGTTGGCTGCTCTGACAGTACCACTGACCCTGCCGGTGACCTTATTCAAATGGACTCTGCAGGTGCGATTACTTTCCTAAGTGACCTTCACACATCTGAGGCCAGCTTTCTTCTTCGCATTTATGAGATCCTGTCTCTAGGAGCAGATCGCTAAATGTCTTGCCTCTTTCTTTTTTCAACCCCTGTCATCTTCGTAAGGCCCGTAATGAACCTTAGTGGAGGTGACGCAGATGAGGAGCGTATTCCCAAATACTGCTTTGGCTGCAGAATACTGGGAGGCATGCCTCCTTGCTGCCCCTGGACTCGGAGCAGTTTTGTTCTTACGAAAACGGCGTCATTTTGACTGGAGGCTGCCTCGGCTCCGTCTGAGCACACCTGTCAGCTATACATGAATTCAGCAGTGCAAGCGGCAGCTGGCTGTCGTTCTAACAATTATGCTTAGCTGGACATAAATACATGACGGCGTCCTAGGAAGAGGCCTTTGCCTTTTCTACTGGACACAGTAACTCAGTTAGGACGGGGGCTGGCAATTCTGGATACCCACTGCATCTGCCTGAAGAACTTGAAAATAAAAAAGGTGATGTCCGTCATCTCCCTGATGCTTTTTTTTTTTTCAGAATTTTTGCAAGATTTGTTTTTCAAGACTTACCAAGTTAGTCTAGCAGCTGATCCTAGCTTCTTGCAAGATAACCCTAAAGAAATACGTTGCTCTAGCTCCTGCCCTGTGTTCAAGGGCTCCCTGTTAGTGGGAACCTCCTTAACAGAACCTCAGCACCCCTCAAACACACCATGTACCCAGAACTCCTGAGGTTAAGGCTAGCACCTAGAAATCCGCATTGGCGACTTGGGATGAATTCCCCAGGCCAAAAGAAACCTCTGGTGGGTGTGTCTGGGATACATAAGTGGGCATGAAGCCAGTAATAGGGCCAGCCTTGCATGTCGGGGAAAGAGCCTGAGCTGGTTTGAACATGCTGTGGCAGCCCAGTGGCTGCCTGTACTTTACCACATGTTCTATGATTTTAAGATTGGTGATCTTTCCAAGGCAGCATTCCCTTGAATGTTTACCCTTGAAAGTGATACCACCAGCATGGCCCTACTTGTTAGACCGGAAAGCAAAGCCCTGCTCCCAAAAGGCTCTCTGAACAGGAGCTTGCAAAGCCCACCTAGGCAAAATGGTACCACCAATGCCTCCATGAGCCTGTGACTTTTATAACCTCCCAGGAAGGCCCTCCTTCTACTCCCGGGGGACTCTGGGAAACACTGATCAGGACGGCACCTGGCTTTCTCTACACACGCAGCCGTGTCTCAGAGAGTTCCTTTCTCCCCCTACCCTGGGCGGCCTTATTAACTCCAGCTGGGCTGCTATGCAGCCTGGGCTGTATTAAAAGTTTTGCAGAGTGTTCTCAGTACCCCATAAATCAGAAAAGTGGCGTCTCTGGGGACACCAGATGAACAAGGTATGCACGTGGCTGTGGTTCTTTACTTGGGAGGAAACAAACTTGGAGAAATGGTTCCAAGGGTCCTGGAGAGAGTAAGAGCCAAGGGGCCAGGTTTGGGGAGAGGAACAAACTACCTTGGAAAATACAGTCATGTGCCACTAAACATGGAAGCAACTCAGAAAAGCACCACTAGGGAAACTGGTCCTTGTATAACATGGAGGGCGTGTCCATAAACCTTGAGAGTCAAGGGGACTGACTATACATGGACTCCCCACGCAGCCACACGGTACTGCAGACACGAGATTATTGACAACTAATTCTTTTCTAAGTAGGACTGTGCCCAAGATGTTGTGTGTGGTAGATAGAGCCAGCGACACTGTTTTTTATCAATTAGCTCATCTTGCTCATAGATCTGTGCTGTGATTTTAAAGGCTGGTAGAGCAGTTGTGTTTACGACAGTGTCACCAATATCCCCTAGTTTGCAGAGAGCAATCTTGTCATCCTCATTTGATGGTCTTTGTGTTCTTATAAAAACACTAATATCATCCTGAGTGGCCTGTCCTTAGTACCTTACCTAATCACTTCTGTATCAGTGACATTGTGGGGTCAGAATACCTGACCAAAGCAATGTCACATTTCAGGTTTCAGGTGGGAAAGTCAATGACAGAAGTAAAGGCAGCTGGTCACATTGTGCCCACAGTCGGGAAACGGGAAGTAATGAATTTGGGAAACGGGAAATAATGAATGCAGGAAACAGGAAGTAATGAATCCAGGAAACAGGAGGTAATGGATGCAGGAAACAGAAAGTAATGAATGCTGAAGCTCTGCACATGGCGCCACTCACACAGAGGGGTGGCTCTTCACCTCAGCCTAACCTAGGCATTATTGCCTCCCAGAGATGCCCAAAGATGTGTTTCCATGGTGATTCTAAATCCCATCAAGTTGGCAATTGAGATGAAGCAAGGCCTCGACTACCGATATCGGCCACTGAGGGGTTGGGGATTCAGTACATGCTCTGGTGAGCATACCATCCTGAAGCATCCTACCGGCAGGTCGTGAGCATCCTTGACATGCAGACATTGCAGGCACTTGGGAGCAGCTGTATGAGAGGGCCATGCCTTAGACCCTCAGCTCGGGTTTTCCCTGTCTCTGACAGTGCTCGTCCACCTGCGGGAAGGGGCTCCAGTCGAGAGTGGTACAGTGTATGCACAAGGTCACCGGACGCCATGGCAGTGAGTGCCCGACTCTCTCAAAGCCAGCAGCCTACAGACAGTGCCACCAGGAGGTCTGCAATGAGAAGATCAATGTGAACACCATCACCTCCCCTCGCCTGGGTGAGTACCTCTCTTGACCCCGGTCCGAAGGTTCAGGGGTGTGTGAGCATCCCCCTCAACCCTTCTGCCAATACAGGTAGCATCATCAGCCCTGCATCAGTGTGTGAGGTGGGTAAAGGACCGAGCTTCTTTCTAGACAGATCCTGCAGGACATCTGCATGGGCTCCTCTGTGCCACAACGGATCTGCACACAGACAGGGTGGAAAGGTTACACTTTTTTTATGTAAGCAGTTTGACTGTTGGTGCTCAGAACAAGACTGCTTATGCGTCCACGGTCTAGCAAGTGACTGGGATAAACCAAGGAATATCTAATGCATCGACAACTACCTGTCCAAACAAACTTAAGGAAGGAGTTGCTATGGCTCTAAGAGTACACTCCATATCATGGGGGAAGTCATGGTGGACAGACAGTAAGATCAATGGTCACGTTATCAGGAAGCAGAGAGAAATGCATGCTAGTTGCTAGTTCTTAGCTTGCTCTCTCCCTTTTATTCATGCCATCCATGTCCAAGATCATGCCATCCATGTCTTTCACCCTCAGTTAACCCATTCCAGGTAATTCCTGACAAACATGCCTAGAGGCTTATTTCCTAAGTGAACGAAGCTCCTTTAGGTTAACAACTTTCACCACCACACTCCTGGGAGCTCCTCAGCCAGGAAGGGCTCTAAACAGCTTCCATTTGAGTGGAAGAGCTGCTGAGCCCACAGAGATGACAACCATGTCTGTTGCCAGCACAACTCTGCTTGGTATCTCTTCAGGGACCGCCTATGTACATACAGCGCGTTCTCTTTGAAGACTAAGATCCTGAAGGAAATGTGAGCCACGTGTTTATCCTTCAACTTGGTGCTTTTGTGGATCTTTCTTGCAATGTCCTCTGTTCTTTGTTTTATAAATGCTAACAGAAGCCATACTGTCCGTCACAAACCAGGTCCTCCAGGCTCAGGGGCAAGTTGTCTAGTGTCTTTTACTCAGAAAAGTCAGGGGACTAGTTGGCTGCAGAGATAGATGATCCATTAGAGGGAAATACCATTCATATATATAGTCCTAGAGGTCCATACGTTTATGCAAGGCTAATGTGTACTTGAAGGTAGTGTATTTAGCCATAGCTTTAACCTTGGCATTCTTTCAACTGTCCCCTTAGCTGCTCTGACCTACAAATGCACCCGGGACCAGTGGACAGTGTACTGCCGGGTCATCCGAGAGAAGGACCTCTGCCAGGACATGCGATGGTACCAGCGCTGCTGCCAGACCTGTAGGGACTTCTACGCAAATAAGATGCGCCAGCTGCCCTCTCCACCAAGTTCATGACGTATAGCATGGTGCTAGCTCAATGCTCTGGCTCAAGGTCTGAGGCGTGACACTGAGTGGAGAGCCCTCACCCTACCCAAAAGCACACCAGCCCTGCAGCCAGGATCCCCCACCCCCACCCCAAAGCACTTCTCTGCTCCCACCACGAGGCCACCTCGAGGATCCAGTTGCCTAGAGCTAGAGAGGACTTGACGTTGTCTTGGTCCTTTGGACGTAATATATTGTTAACAGCCACTGGATGGCTTTCTAAGGAAAAACTACACAAGAGTCCTAAAATGGTTTTAATTTCTAAGCTCCTATGGACCTCAAAGGGAGACACCTCTGACAAATAATAATTATTCACACACACACACACACACAGAGAGAGAGAGAGAGAGAGAGAGAGAGAGAGAGAGAGAGAGAGAGCACATTTAGTGCTTCTGTTCTGGCTTTCTTTTGACATTGATTCCTCCAGCTTGATGTAGCTTTTTGTAGAAACAAGATACCACATTAGAAGGGGCTTTGTCCTGAAAGTCAGCAATGCCCTGATCAAGCAGCCTCTGCTAATGGCTTCTCTGGAAGGATGAGCTGCCCTCCTATGAACACAAGAATCAAGACTTGGTCTCTGCCCATCTCAAAAAAAAGTAGCCTCACAGTCCTTAGAGATTGCCTTAAAAATCTTGTCCCTGAGAGTTTAAATCTGAACAGAACAAGAAATCCAGTGCCACACAGCCCAGCACACCCCCTGTGCGGGAGAACATTCCTGAAGAGCAGGATTTGGGAAGGTATCTGCTTTTCAGAGCTCAGCTGTGTATCCCTCAAAAGGAGACAGGGGAGCTTCTCTTCAAGGTGCTATGAAATAGGACATGCATGCATGCTCCATGGGGTTGCTTCCTGACATAAAGGTGCTCTCAGCTTCCCAGGGGTGTGCCGGCTTCCAGTCTGCCTCCGGGCACATCCACTCCGCCCAGCACTCTATAAGGCTTGGTACCTTATATATTGCTACGACTTGGCAACGTAACTTTCCATTGACGTTGGCCTTTCTTTGACGATTGGAACATTTGAGGGCACACATCAGTCCTGGGTTCTGCAGCATAAAGCTTGACTTCAGTATCTGGACACAAGGAAAATGTGCGGGGACTTGTAGAGGAACACCTGGTGGCTGAAACTGCTACACATCCATCAAGCCTTCCTCTAGCCAGTGTGTCACAGTTGTCACCTTCATTGTTCATAGCTGTGGTCAGGGACCCAGCTGGACAAAGCATGGGAAGATAGAGGAGGCCCTCTCCTCCCTCCCTCACCATCACTCACCACAAAACTTCCCCATCTCCAGGAGGCCAGAGAAAGTGCCAGACTGACCTCGTCAAGAGCAGACCAGCAGATAGACTCCTGGCTGGCTTTGCTCCACCTCTCGGAGGGTTTCCATGGGTGCTGATGAACTACCTTGAGAGGCCCATCTTCTCCTGGTGTCAGACGGAAGCTGTCACTTGGGCCAGTTTCCATGGGAACATCTCCAAGTACTTCTTGATTTATTACTGGTGCTGTTTCTATTTTTGGGTTGGGTTTTTTTCTGTTTTCATTTCTACTAGCCCATCAGACGTGGCCAGGGTGGCAGGGAATTTTGTTTGGTTCCACTTGAACTGAGAAAGGAGTGTTAAAAAGACTCCTTAGGTGCTCTGAGAGTGTCAGGGTGAAGTGACCCATTGGTTGTCACCCCAGTGCTGTGCTAAATTTTGCCCCTCTCCCCCCCCCCCCAGCTCAGGCCTGGTCACCAGCAGATTCCCCAGGCTGTTTCGAAACCCCACAAATTCTAGGGAGCTTCAGAGGCAGAGGAGAAAGTGCTATCAACTTTCCCTCCACCCAACAGCTTCTGTTAGTTCGCCCAAAGGTATTCATCTTTTGGAGCCAGAGAACAGTTGAGGGCACTAGCTCAGTGGGCCACATAATCTTCCTTGTGAGTCTACAAGTCCCCTTAGGTGTGCGCTGTCCCTGGTGCCTCTGATGCCCCCATTCCATCCCCCCAGCCATCCATCACCCGAAGGAGCCCCACGCCACAAATGTTAAACCCCTCACGCATGCGCTTTCTGAGCAAATGAGGGCACTAAGCCCCTAACGCATGCGTTTTCTGAGCAAAAAAAAAAAAAAAAAAAAAAAAAAAAGGCATTGTCACACTGAACTCCCGCACACTTTCATTCTGCCGTCAAGGCTTCCAGGTCACACTGGGGGTGTCCCCATGTTAAACCTACACTGTCACAGAAGTACTGTACCCATAGATGTGTCACTAGTGTCTCTCCGTCTTATGGTGCTATTCATACTGGTGCAAGACAAACCACTCGCCATCATCCGCGGCTTGATAGATCAGAACACAGGGAGCCGTGGCGGCGACCTAAGCTCTGCCCTTCCGCCATTTAAAAGTCAAATGTATATAGTTCCCACTAGTTAAGTTCCACTCAGTACTGTATCTGCGGGTTCTGTCTTGTGTTGTTTTACTTTGGGGTGCTGGTTATGAGAGAACACGGGGGACCAGACGACAAACATCGGATGCCCTTAGACACGAAAAACTCATTTTGTTGGGCACAAGTTGGACATGTGTAATAAAATGCTTTTCCATAACAGTGTTAAGATCTCTGGATAGAAAGTCAAAGACAAAAGCCAGTCCTCAGGGGCCGGTGGAGGGGGCGGTGTCGTCCTCTGCTGTGAAGGTAGCCTGGGTGCTTCTGAGACGTGGGGAACAGGCTGCAGATCGCTAGTAAATTCGATGCGGGTGGGGGCCCACACCTTCCCAAGGGAATGCTAATAAATTCCTCAGTCCCTAACCTTTTCCCTGCCTGGGGATGCCAAGGTCTGGCAGTGCCAACGAGGAACAACTCCCTGGCTAGTCTGCTGAATGACAGACAGTACAGTAGACAATTCTAGAGCACACGCCTACCCACGCCGTACTTGCTCACTCTCCTAACAACCTGAGGCACAGCACCTGCCCTGTGTCTGTCCAACAGGGAGCACATCTGGGCCTGCTTGGACCAGAGTCACTCCAGTCAGAGCTGGAGTGAAGGGCTATTCCCTCTCAGTGAGGAGAAAGATCCCCACATCCATTAAGGTCAGAAAAGCCATCTAAAATTTGCACCAAATAAAGGCAATTTGTTTACCAAAAAACAAAGTTTTTGTCACAATTGGATTGTCTACCAATCCAATTTTCATTGCTATTGTAAATGCCCGAGGCAGGTAACTTTATAAAGAAAGCTTTAGTTTGGCCCAGGGTTCAGAGGATCCAAGGTAAAGAGGATAATCTGATGCTGGCTTTGCTACAGTCATCAAGTCCCAAGGCAGCGAGAGAGAACATCACCTGCTGAATCACAAAGTGTGCTTGTGTGTTTCCTCTGGCCTTGTTCCCTCTTCTTCGGAAGCTGCCAGGACATAGTGAGGGTGACCTTGCTCCATGACCTTATCTAACCCTGATGCCCTAATGCCCAGAACACCACAGTCAGACTGAGTTCCTGTTGCAGTAAATATTAAAAAATAAAAAATGGTTTATCTCTTTACAAGCCCTGAGGTCTCACTCCTCAGGCCCAACCCTGATACGGAGCCCCACGCACCTCTAGAGCCCGATCTGAGCCGCCAACTCAGCCCAACTTGTCCACACAACTTACTTCCCTTGGCGGTTTACTACCGCCTGTTCTCTGCCTCTGCCCCGGGGTGTTTCGGTACCCCAAAATCCCACAAACAACTTTACAATCCGATAGCTTTTCATACAGGTTTATATATTCAACTCTCAATTTACAAACCCTCTACACAAGATTGCATCAAATAGACAAAGATACAAACTGCCCTTCTATATGAGATATTAGACCTGTAAAATCCTTAATGTTCAAAGCTTTTTAACACCAATAAATCCCACCTGGGTCTAGCGGATCCTTGGGAAGCTCCACGTAGCTACGGTATTTCCCCTCTGTTGTCTGACCTCCTTTAAGCTCTCAGCCCTCTCCGCCTCTTTTGCCCCACCCAGTCACTGGCTTTCCTTTATTTTACTAATTAAAATGGGAAGGTTCAGTTGGAGTCTAGGGCCTAGACTGCCCTTCTTGGTGAAGTGGAATTAACATTAAAATACAAACAGCTTCAGGACAATCTACAAGTTCCTACCTCTTACAGCCTTGTAGAAAGGACTTACTTCTGCAGTTCCGGGACCAACCTCGTTAGCACAGCAACCAGGAAATCTGTACTTAGTGTTCACACTCAGAACTCTCTCTTCCACTGCCCCTAGCATTTGGGGAAACTTTCTCCTTCCTGGGAGCCTTCTGACAGGAAAGAGGCAGAAATGTAACGATTTATTTAAACCCTGGGTAGGGTTGCCTCAGCATTACCGGCTTGTTGGATGGAACTGCCCACTGGTAAGTATTTATTAGAACAGTCCAGAACACAAAAGGCCTCCCGGGGGTCCCACGGTCCTGCTGTGCAGATCAGCCTGAAGACCTCACAACAGGAAATGCACAAGAAGTGAGGATTGCTGGGGAGCTGGCTGATCTTTTTCAGACATTGACTACCTGGGACATCAGTGGTACTCAGCCCTCTCCTCCTTTCCCGCAACTCATTCTGCCAACGCCCCAGCAAAAGCCTCCCTTTCTTCCCCCTCTAGAAAAATCTGCCTGCCTCTGTGTCCTGAATCTGTGAAGCAGAGTTTAGTGCCCTCCAAGGCCACGCCATACTGAATACTGCCCTCTGCTCTTGTCTCCTCGCTGCCCTGAAACCTTTTCCCTGATTTTCACCCCTTGATCTGCCCTGACATTGGTCACGAATGACTTTCCAGTGTCAGGTTGCTTAGACCAACTAAAGACTTCTCCAGTTCCCAACAGCCGCCCCCCCCTTCACTAACTACTATCCCCCAATTCTGTAGCGCCCCCTTCCTGACCTTCCCATTAGTTCTCTCAGTGATGAAGTAGCTTAGGCTCAGCCCTATACCTGCTCTTCGCCAAGATCCAAGGCATTAAAAAACTTAGTGTCTCTCCCAAATGAGCGCCCTTAGTCCTGAAAACTCCCGAACTCACGCACAACTCCCCAAAGATGAGGTTAGTCTCACAGGAAGCTCCGGGCCCGTGGCGTCCCAGCAGCAGAAGAAAAAAGAAAGTCATTTCTTCCCCTCTGTGGCTGCAGAGCTCCCACTGATCGGAGGGTGCCCCCAGCCACACTCCGAACGCAGTCTCGTCTGCCCGGTTGTCTGATTCTGATGCCTGTGTGAAACATTCAGATCCACCCAGACATGCTTAACCGGCCAGCTAAGGTATCTTCTAGCCAGGCAGAGTGACGATAATGACCACACATCGAGACGAGTGAAGCTCACCGTGTTCTGCCCCTGGAGACGTATTTAATCTCCGCATCTGGTTCAAACTCTAGCTCCAAAACTGAATTATCTTGGGCACGTGCAGATGCCGTTCTTCCTCAGTGGTGGTCCCAGGTGCAAGCCTTACACAGTTTCTCTGTATCTGTAAACACCCAAGAGAAAGGGGTCCGACAGGATGGATGCCATACCAGGAGGGGAAGAGAAGCACTCAGTCCCTACTTAGCAGCTCTGAGATTTCCTCTGGGCATGCGCTGTCAGCTCCACTAGACTTAGTCCTACTCCTGAAACATGGATTCCATATGGGCTGCCCATACCCAGAGGACTCACCCTGGACACTGAACCAGGGTCTTCCTGGCTCATGCTAGGCAAGCACTCTACCACTGGACTCTGCTTAGAGCCCAGCGCTCACAATGCAGTTCACAACCATCTGTAACCCCGGTTCCAAGGGATCTGATGCCCTCTAATGATCTCATGGGCACTGCACGAAAGTGGTCCAGTCATACATACAGAACATCCATCCTCTTAAAATAATAAGCATCTAGCCTGTTGTGGCGGACTCCTAATAATCTCATCTCTGTTATTTCCCTATCAATAAGTTAAAGATGTGCCCTGGCTGGGGATGGCACACACACCTCTAATCCCAGCACTTGTGTGGCAGAGGCAGGTGGATCTCTGAGTTCAAAGCCATACATATGACTTTGATCTACATAGCAAGTGTCAAATGATTTACATAGACTCTGCCTCAAAATCAAAAGCTCTGCCCCCAGCCCTCCAGTTGTAAGAAATTGTATCCCTTATCTGCCAAGGAAGCTGTCTGAAGGTGTACTTCACTTTTTTTCCCTTTTTTTTTTTTCTTCTTTTAAAGATTTACTTATTTTATATATGTGAATACACTTCACTGTCTTCAGACACACCAGAAGAGGGCATCAGATTTCATTACAGATGGTGTGAGCCACCATGTGGTTGCTGAGAATTGAACTCAGGACCTCTGGAAGAGCAGTCAGTGCTCTTGACCACTGAGCCATCTCTCCAGCCTCATACTTCACTTTCAGTCTGTGATTAATCAACTGCAGCGCATTTCTTGTCTCTTCCCTGTATCCCTAATATTTAGCAAGTACCATTGTATCATGGCCTGATCAACCGTATCTCTTCTTCTACACATCTTTCAAAAGATGCCATCAGGGAAGGTTTGGCCACAGACTCCATAGAGGCTTCTGTCCTCCACGGGACCCTTATATTCAGATGATTGTCACTCCGAATTCCCACTTAAGGACCTGCCTACTATGATTGCTCATGGTGCCAAATATACAAGTTTAGAGCAGCGCTTCTCAACCTGCGGGTCCCAATCCCTCTAAAGTCAAATGACTCTTTCAGGGGGGTTATAGATCAGATATTCTGCCTATCACATATTTACAGTATGATTCCTAACACTAGCACAGCTAGTTATGAAGTTGCAACGTAAATCCTTTTATGACTGAGGATTACCACCACAGGAACTGTATTAGAGGGTCACAGTATTAGGAAGGTTGAGGAACACAAGCTTAGGGTCTCTAGAGCCAGTCTCCAAGATGGAGAATTATAGATTGGAGGCTCACTGCCCTGAGTTCTGCTGGCCCCCCAGCAGGCATACCATAGTCCCCAGCAGAACATCATGACAGAGTAAGAGAACAGGTTTGGCAGGCGATGATAGCCCATGGACACTGCCAACAGATGCCACCGGTTTCTGTCTCCAGATGTTTCCATCTAATCTGCTTCTCTGTGACTCTGCCATCACCAGATACAGCGTCACAGGCTCCTTGCTGTGGTCCTGCTGTAGGAATGAATGGTGTACAATACACACAGCAGAAGTGGGCAGTGGGAAGGAAGGCTGAAGTTCAAGTTCCATTGTCAACTGAGGGGTTCTCTGCTTTACAGGTAGTGGCTTCTTGCTTCACATGGCAGGATAAATCCAGCTCTCTTAGACCTCTTAAAGATCTATGAACCTTGTTCCTGAAGGCCCCATCCCCTAATCCCACTAAGGATTAATTTTCAATACATTAACTTTGAGGGAATACAAACATGTAGCATTTCATGACCCTTTGTCTCTGGTCCCTTTAAGACATTCTCCACATCACAGCCAGGGGATATTTGAAGGAGAGAAAATTAAAGGGAAAATCACACGGCTAAGTACAGAGCATCCCCTGCTAACCTCCGTCACTAGCTTGTCCAGGTCCTTCTGCCTCCCTCCACTGTCTCCCTGCACTCCCCCCACACAGTATCAGGCAGGTTCCACTGTTCCCTGTGTTCCTTTCTCTCTCCCTGCTCTGAGCCCTTGTGGGTGTTGACCCAATGTTTGCAAAGTTCCCATCCACCCCTGCAATCTTCCCTACTCCTATGCACCTGCTTCTGCCATGTCACAACTCAAATGTGACCCTTCAGGTAGACATTCCTTAGGCAGTCTCCTTAATGTAACTGTTGTGTTTTATAAAAAGATAAGAGAGACCAGAGATACATTTAGTGGAGCTGCAGTATAATATGGGGGAGGGGGTGCCTCTGTGGGCCCATGCTGAGGCAACCCTTCCCCCTCTGAGGTACCAGTCATAGGATGGTATAGTATAGAATAGAGTTTATTTAGGGCATGGGGAGGGAAGGAGGGAGAGTAGAGACAGAGAAATGCAGAGAGGGGGCTAGAGAATGGCTATAAACACATGAAGAAGAAAGAGTGGGGAGGAAAATGGGTAGAGAGAGGGAAGAAGATAAGGGACCAAGGGCAAGAGAGCAAGAGAGAGAAGAGGGAACAAGCAACTCCTTTAGTGAGTCAGGCAGACATGGCTGTTGCCAGGTAACTGGGGCAGAGCCTAGACCAAATGTCAACACTCCCCCATTTTGATTTAATTAGAAAAGGGCAATCATGGAGCAGAAATAGGGTCATCGTGATCTTTAGCTACTTCCTGCTGACCTTGAGGCAACATGTCTCTGCACCAGGGGAGAAACCATGTCCCTTTTCTATGACACTGGGTCCCCAGTCTGCAGCACAAGTGTGCCTTAAATAAATACTCTTGCCCTTTGCTAATTTTAATGTCTGTTGTTTATGTCACTCGATGATAAAGAATGTACCAGAAGACGTTTGTACCAGGGTAATGAAAATGCACTCTAAATTCAGTGGGGGTCTTGGGGGTTGGCTTGGTTTTATTTTGAGTTTGTTTGTTTATTTGGGCTTACTCTTCAAGTGATAACAACTACTCAGATAACCAGCTTTTAAGTCAATTTAAAAAAAAAAAAAAGATGTTTGCCATTTTTCAAATTCCCTCCCATGTCAGCCTCCCTTTGACAACGCAGATAGGTGTTTTCAAATGATCTCTGTGACCATCCACATTTTCTTTCCTCATCATCTATGGGTCAGGAAAATAAGACTGGCATCCGGTGAGTCAAGGAAACCCAGTGGTTTGGTAAGGGTCTTGGCAAGGCTAACTGATATACCACCATCGGTTGTTTCGGGGATAAAAGCTAAGTATATGGCTCACAGTGCTGTCAGAACAAGCCATGTAACTGGCCAGGGCCCTGTGTAACACAGAGCCCACGGTGGGATTCCTCAGAAGCAAGCCTACGCTCATACCCCTGGGTACATGCCCTCTTGCCCCTCCAAGCCCTTCTCGGGAGAACAGCTTTTTCTAGAGCCTGAGCAGTCCCAACCTTCAAGGGAGACACTCAAAGCACGGCCAGAAAGTTAAGCTGGAACTTCCTTTGGAGCAGACTATCAACTCAGAACTCAGACACCCATCCCACTCATGGGACAATGTAGAGGACCCAGTGAAGCAGACAGCATAAGCCAGTGTGGAACTCTTTTCTGGCAGAGCCACCAGGTTAGTGTCAGTCCAGCCACCAGCCTCGGCTGTGTACACCCAGCCCTGATCTTCACACAGCCCTGAAGCCCACCTTACATAGGCCTCAGGAAGGGCAGGTACCCTGACTCAACTTCCCACAAATTCCTTCCCACTGCCCTCACCCCATTCTCTCTCAAATGCTTACTAGTTGCTCCCTTTCAATCCCTGTCTGTGCCTTGTTATTCTCCCTCACCCCATTATCTCTCCTTTCTTTCCCCCCCTCTAGGTCAGAGTATCACACACCCCTGAGTCAGTTCCATCAAGATGCAAACCGTCCATCCACTAAGGACCCATCCATTGGTCTCAAGAAATCAGGCTTGCTGCAGAGACTGTGTTCTTTCATGCCTTTACAATGCCAAGACCCCCTTTTAAAAGGTGGCCTGCAGCTGTTCACCCAGGACCCTTGCAAATGCACTGGCCCTTAGAAGTGTTAGAGCCTCTGAGCACTCACTTCCAGCTTAGTGCTGCTGTGTGTGCCAATCACGTTCAACTAAGGGTGTATCTCCCGCCATTGGCTTTTCTGCCACCGAGGTTAGTTTTGACATCACAGCTGATAGTTACAAAAACAGCAATCCTGGAAGTCCTGTCCAAGGATCATTATGTATCCACACATCATTAAAATAGGTCATCACAAAGTCAACATACGATTATAACTGTTGACCTATTAAATGCTGACAGGTTTTGGTTTCAGTGGAAACCAAACGCCATTTTACTGGTTGGACTTGGAAAAGGAAGCATATGTGGACGTGGTGATGTTACAATGATGTGTTAATGATCTTTGCTAATATTTTCTTTTGCAAAGCAAGCAGATCATATACCCACATGTATTACATCATAAAATGTGTTCTGTATAGATACCCCCACACACAAACACATAATGCAAAGTACCACATAGTTGACATGGAATAATCTACTGTGGCTTACTTAATGGCCCTGAGACGGTTTTAACAGGGTCTCTGCCTCAACTGAAGCAATAATCACATACTCAATTAAGGTGAGAGGCTTCCAAGAGAGCTACAACACCCATCTGAAGACACAAGTTATGGTATATAAGATTTATTGCCACTATGACTCATATTTTAACTATCCGTTTTACAGTGCAAATCAATAAATTTTTATTGAGCAATGCAATAGATGCAGGGTGGAGGGATAAAAGATGAATAAATGCCCAGCCCCCATCCTAGGACAGATAGTCATAATAATATGTTTATTGTGCCCTTCTTCTGGTAAGTAAGAAGCTCTGCCCGAATGTGGAAAAAGATTTAAATCTGTTCAAAACTAATAGGATGGTTGGCTCTGAGCTCAGGATAAACAAACCTGTGCCCACGGAGAAATCAGATCTGCTGCCTTCTGATCTGGCTCGCCAAAGCCAATTTCTCTGAGTTTGACTGACTCCCTCACAAATGGCCTCAGATGAACTCTGTACCTCTGACATCACACCACATTGTGACACTGCTCCACAGACAGAATGACCGCCAGGCACAGTGGAGAGCCTGCCTGGTCTTTCTCTGAAGATCTACCTACAGGTCGTGATAGACAGACACAACCTGTCTGCACACAGCTAGGTGCCCATGTGGGCTTGGCTTTCATGTGGCTATTTCGGGGTGTTCAAAGAGATAAAGGGGAACATGCATTTTAAGAGAACAGGAAATCATGAGAAAGATCAAGGAGAAAAGAAAAAAAGAGCTGAGAAGAAAAGTCAGAATTGACAAGCCAAGTGAGGGAAACGCAAAAGTCAAAGCAGCAGATGAGGCCCAGAGCTAAAGGAATCGAACAGAGGATTCTCGAAATGAAAGCTAATCCTGAAGAACTTTACCAGTAGAAATACAAAGGGGCAGATGAATTTTCAAAAATAAAAACATAGATAAGAAAGAGCAAAGGTATTGTGAAAGTTGTTGACTTCTCACTACTAGTTGCTCCAGAGGCCAGAAAACAGGAAATGGCAGAGAGGAGGGGTATAAAGATGGGAGCCAAACACAGCCCCAGACATGGCAGCTCCTGGGGAGGGGTGGAGAGAGGCACTTCCAATCCCACCAGGGAAAGTCTGAAGCTGAGTGTACTAGTAAGCCCTGTTCAAACTGTGTCCCATTCCTGCATTTGCTAATCTATGATTAAGCTTAATTTCCAATGAGACACAGTAAGAAAAGAACAATAAAAATAGAATAATTATAATACTCTAATCGACCTTAGCCTATAATTTCGTTTTTGCCACAGTTGAGGATATGTTTACTCAAAGAAAGCCTGTTTTGGGTCCTCTTCAGCATATCTGAATTGCTAACAACACTATGGCTTTGTTTGGGGGCTGGTAAATATAACAGAGGTGACCTCAATACAAGCACATAGACAAGCCACAGTCTATCTAATAACCTAGATGGCAATTAGGTGATTAACTGGCAGAAAGTGTTAGGAAAAAGATGAAGGAGGGGGAAGTAGGCTCCATGGAGGTGCGGTGAGGCATGGGGGCAAGGGGGAATGCCGCTGGGGAACCCATGTTGGAAATCTTCCCCCTGAGGGACTAGCCACACAATGGTATAGTACAGAATAGAGTTTATTCCGGACATGGGGGAGTTAAGAGGGTAGTAGAGAGAGAGAGAGAGAGAGAGAGAGAGAGAGAGAGAGAGAGAGAGGAGCAGAGGAGCAGTGGCCGGCCATAAGCACATGGGGGGATGGGGAGAGGAGGGACAAGGGAAGAGAACAAGAAAGAAAGGAGGGGGCAAATAGCCTCCTTTACTGTTGCCAGGTAAGTGTGGGGTGAGGTATACCTGGCTGTTGCCAAGTAATGGTGGGGTGGGGCTTCCAGAATCCAAACAGAGAGCATATGCAGTCTGGATACACAAACCAAGTGATGGTTCATATCCAGAGCAAGGCAGCACAGTGTGGTGCTTTACTGAGCTCCTTAGAACAGAGCACAGCTTAGAACTTAGAAACGGTTGTTTCTAGAATTTTCCATTTAATATCTTTTGGACTGCAGATCTACTGAAAACACAAACATAGATAAAGGGCCATGTTGCTATAGGAAAAAATAATAAATAAAAGTAAGTTTATGGGCTACACAGCATAGTGAAACCTCAGACATTAAGAACAAAGAGAACATTTTAGTGTTGCTGAGGAAAGACAGTACCTCCCCCTCCACCAAGAAATTACAGAGATGCACAAGGAGATGGAGAAACATCTTTAAAATACTGAGAGGCTGCCCCTGTTTCTGTCTACCTCACCTACATCCCACAAACCTCCTTCAGAGTTCTTTGAAAGTTGTCACTTTTACTGAATTTGTCATTGACCATTTTACACATGTGCATGACCTGTTCTGATTATTATCAGCCCATCTTCTACTCCCGCCCAACTGCCCTCCTCCCTACAAGTTCCTTTTCCAGACCCATCTTGTTTTGCTCTGTAACTCTCTGAATTGGAGCTGCTTATGTGGGCTAGAAGCTGGTGTCCTCACCTGTTAATACATAACAAAAGACAACGGATGCTCCTCCCCAAGAATCCATCAGTAGCCAATAGTTCAGCAAGGACAGATAGATAGGTCCCTACGATCCCCTCCCTGATCCAGGTTTGTCTATTGTCCTGTGCACCCCCAGTGCTGACATCTACAGCTGCTGTGTGGCCATGATTGTAATAACCGTCTCACATACAGTATGGCTTCTCACAGCCCTCTCCACATCCTCCACGGTATTCCCTGACATATCTCCATCTCTTGGGCTCTACACCCCATAGTCCTCAGTAGTCAGCCTATCTCCTCGTGCTATGGCTTACATGTACTTTATTTAATACGTCACAAGGAATCACAAGTTGGACCTTTGATCTTCAATGTAATGTTGTGAAGAAGTAGATGAGGAGGAGCTGAGAGGAACTTAGGACAGGGGAACACCAATCTCAGAAGGAACTGGTGTCATTCTCACAGGACCCCAGTTAGCTTTCTCAAGAAAGGGAAATTAGAATGAACTTCTAATTTCATTTCATTTCACTTTTGTCTGTAACAATATGAGCTCTTCTGTTTAGGAAGCAGAGAACACGGTGTCGCTATCTACAGGTGGGTTGTTGCTTATCTGAGCTATTATGAACTTCTCCCTCCTTGTTTTCTGGCTTCCTGTCTCATCATGTGATTTCTTTCCCTCAGATGTATTCATGTCATGATACCATCAGTCATGTCGCACAGCCTGGGAGAATCTAAGCAGAGCTGAGACCACACTGGTATCATGATTTTGAATCCACAACACTGTGAGCTATAGAACTGTCTTCCTTAAGCAACCAAGTCTTGGATACTTGGTGAATAGCAATAGAAAATGACCAGTCCAGTCCCTAAGGCCATGAACTGGTTTTGATTGCCCTCAGCTCCCTGGGGGAACATAAACCCACTTGTGGTGGACTGGTTGGGTAAGTGAGAGAATCAGGGATAGAAGGCCAGCAACTTTCGTCTGTGACAATATGAGCTCTTCTGTTTAGGAAGCAGAGAACACAGTGTCGCTGTCTACAGGTGGGTTGTTGCTTATCTGAGCTATCATGGCTCTCAGTCCGGACCTTCAGCAATGCTTCAGCTGCAGCCGCAGCTGTTACTGGAGGCACTTCTGGTCCTTGTAGACACCAATGACTACAGTGCCCAAAGCCTAGAAGTCTTTGGGATATGATCGGATCGAAGAAGGTTAAAACCAGCAGGCTTTGGCCCTGACGCAGATTTGGTTTGTTTGTTTGTCTCCGTCTTCTTCGACTTGTGCAGTGTCCCTCAACGCCCAGCCTATCCTGGGGTTATTTCCTGCCATACCACATCTTTATGTTTAGCAAAAGGCCTTCAAATAACTTTGGATGCAATACTTTTAGCCACCGTGGGCCAGAGTCACATACAATTTTTACCTCCACAAAAGTGGCTTTTTCAGAAGAGTGTAATAATTCCTAGCACAGAGAAAATCACACACACACACACACACACACACACACACACACACACACACGCCCCATGCCCTTGAACACCATCATGACTCTGTTGCAATGTCTCCTATGCCATCATCCCAAGCACACCCCTGGCAGATACAAACTAGCCAGGAGAAGCCCTGTACCCAGCGTGGCTAGAATGATCCCAGCAGCTTAACCTGCTCATGCCAGTGTTCTGTAACATCTATCCCTTCTCAGAGAAGCCACAACTCAGGCTCTCGTCCACATTGCTCCCCTGCCCCATCTGCCTCTTGACGGAGCCTAGGGTTTCCACACCAAGCCCTGAACCCATCGAGAAAGTTCCCTGCTTAGGGACAGTCCTCTCTATAGCAGTTTTCTGCCGTCCTGCCCCAACTTTTCTGCTACTGAACTATTCCAAAAGAAGAGGGGGGTCAAGACTCCCCAAAGGACTCAACACAGAGCCACAGGCAGACACCCAAGCCTGTTCACACACTGCTCCCACAAGAGAGGAAAAGATGGGGTACTAGGTCGTGTCTAAGCAAGCAGACAGTGGTCAGCTCACACCCTTCCATGCTCAGCAGCTCAGCCTATGGTCTACGCTTCCTCCTCAGAAAACGGGGCTGATTTTTCCTGGCTTCCCTCTAAAAGAGAAAACACTAATAAATCAAACACCAAAATATTTATTCCTCTTGTCTCGTTGCCATGTACACTTCCTGAGGGCTTCGGCACCTCTGTCTCTCCACCCTGGACCCAGACTTGGTGTAAGACCATGGTACATATTACTTATCAGGACTCCAGTCGCCTTCCAGAGGCTGAAAAATGCGAGACCTCAGGCTGAGGGGGGGTGTGGGGGCACAACACCAACTAAAAAATGAGATACTGTTTAGCTTTGAGTAATTAATCTCTCTGAATGATCCAAGAGCATCCATCACTATACAGAGCGGGTACGCCCCCAAGTCAGCAAGGAATGCTAAACAGGGTGTGGAAGGCATGGGGTGGGCGTGGCCACAGAGCAAGAGCTTTCTATTCACTCCACAACATGGAACCCACGAGAATCTCATAGAGGGAACTTGAAGAAGTAAGGATGGATGAGCAGAGGAGAGTAAAGACATTCCGGTATAAAGGACAGAACTTACAAGGGAGCAGTGTTGGGCAGAAGTTGCTGGTACATGAGTTCTGCAATATGGAGTAACACACACAGCAACTAGTGATACAGAGACTGTTAGACTTCCAGTTTGGACCCAATGACTCAACACAAGGCCTGGCACAAACTCAGGGGTCCAAGACACTCCTGGCTGAAAGGATGAGTTCAAGAGGCCACTGTTTGCAAATACCTCGGCTCCCGAATGCCAGACCAATGGCATTCTGTCTTCAGGCTAGCAGAGCTCCAGGCACAAAAGGACCACCTAATTGGACTTTGTTGCTCCTGCAGACTCCGTGGCCAAGATAGCCAGGGGTATTTCGGGGCTAAACTGGATGAGCCGGTTAAGCCTTGCTTTTAAAAATAAATAGCTTGTACTGTTTGTGCCCCAAGGATAAAATACAAAATAAGCTTTGTGGAGCCTGCCTCTTTCACCCCTTGCAGCATACATTTGCAAAACATTAGCCAGCAAACTCCCCTACCAGGCTTGTTTAGAGAGTAAAGATTCTTGCCAAGGTCACATAGCACATCAGGGGTGACGCTGAAGCAGCAATGACACCCACACCCAACAGCCCGAATTGTGTGTCTCTCTGATTGGTTTCCTCCTGCTTCAGCCAAGGCCTGTGGCCAACCTACCAAACTGTGGGCTGCAGCCCTCTCTAACTCTGAATCCTAAAATCGATCTTTTCCTCTAGGACATGGGAAATGCTGTCTCTATCTAGGGATTAGAGCTCAATCACAGTAATCTGGCTATTTTGTGATTGCCACCTTGGGGCCAAATGGGACGAACCCCAGAAGGGAAAAGGAGATGGCTTGTGTATGCCTGAGAGAAGGCAAAGAACACAGAAATCAGATGTGGACTTGGGCCTGACCTTCCCCATGGGGAAGTGGGATGGGTACTATTTCCCACCTATGGGCATGAAGATTTTCTCATTGAGTGGACTGCCTTTACCTCTAGGCCTCAGTGTCTTTCTGCAAGTCACAATTTCTCCTCCTCACACTAGAAAGCAGGCCTCTCTGTCAACTCAACAATTTTGCTATCTGTTGAGCTCTTACTGTCCATGGAGATCTAGAGAGAAGGGTTCCCGGTTCTTGAGTAGCAGAACACAGAACTGTCATAGACACGTGGTTACATCGGAGGCAGTGTCAGTCTATAAAGATATACTTCCAAAAGATACACTTCCAAAGAGGAGGCTTACCAGAGCAAAAAAAAAAAAAGGCCCTGCTACAGAAAAAGTATGTCTTTATATGTCTTTATGTTTTCATCTGTACAGCGTGGACTTTCTTGCCCATGTATATTCCAATGTTGTTGTACATACGATGTCATATACCATGTGTCTTATTAGCATTTTAAGTCTGTCCTCATGGGTGTGTGTTTTAGTGTCAGAACGAGCCACAGGTCGTCCTCAGGTGCTATGGAGCGGTAAGAATTGGGCCGCTCCTTAGTCAGGAGCCTTCCTCTTTGCCAACTTGTTCCTTTCATGATAATTTCAACCTTTGTTCAGCCTCTCCCAGGAACTCACTCTCTTCCTATTCTTTTGCCTCACAAGATGTCAGGCACGATTCAGGTTACCACCTGTGTTGTGACTTCTACAGAAAATACCTCGGTAAATATACACGAGCTTACAGTCTGCCGCTTTTGTCCCAAAGGCTCTGTGTAATGTCATTTGGGAAGACCATGAATCATAGCCAGAGAGACAGAATTCCAGATGTGGGTCTCGTTGCTTTAGATTTCTCAAAGATGGTTCCTCCAGTTCAGCCATGTCAGGAGAGCAATGGCAGCAGCAGGACCTACCAGAAATGGCCAGCCCTTAGCAGACTAGACACAGTAGGAGAGATTAGGACCAACAGGGACACCAGGTTCTCAGCTGTGCTTTTCCTCACGAAGATCAGTGAAGACCACGAAGTATCACACAGCCAGCTCTACAAGCAAGCCAAGCTCTTCTCGAAGTCTTTTGAGTCTTATTTATACTGCCTCCAAACGTCATGTGTTCTCCATGGGTCCTGCCTCACTACATGTCTTGCCTCAGCTTGTGAGTTTGTCTTAGTAAAACTCCACATGAGTCTGTCTGATGTCACTCAACCTGTCGGCCCAAGTCTGTGGAAGCAACAAGAAGCCCCCAGCACACCACCAGAAGTTTTTGGTGAGTTTCTTTCTATGGAGTCATGACAAATGGAGCTCCACAATGCATGTGAGGAGAGCCAATACATGTGTGTCCTTAGCAAAGAATTCCTCATCACATACCTTTGCACGTGCTTGCTTTAGGAAAACATCTTTTTACCTGTGTCTGCTTCAGCACAATGTTCCTTCATGAGTCTGCCTTAGCAAACTATCCTGTCACCTTTGTTCACTTCAGTGAAATGTGCCTTCGAATGTCTGCTTTAGCAAAACATTCTTTCATTTGTGTCTGCTTCAGGAGAACACTCTTTCCTGTGTTTGCCCCAGGAAAACATCATCTGACACAGCCAACTTTCCAAAGATACCGAAGTTTCAGGGTCTATCTTCTATCAGCTATGCAACAAGCGATATGAAAATGGGAGCTTGGGTTTACATCAAAATGACAACTATAACCTGAGATTCTGACTACCTATCCAGACTGTCAGGCCAGTGTTCTCAGACCAAAACCCACTTTATGAATCTAGAAGAACTGGCTCTGGTGATTATCCTATAGTTCCTTTGGGAAGAGCTGACACATCCCAATACTAGTGGGGTAAAGACCAGGTAATTTCCATTTTTTCCAGACCTCTGAAAGAAAGGCTGCATAGGGTCTTAACAGTGATTATCTATGTGTGCCAGAAGTTTTAACAGCACCATGAACTGGTCTTGATCACATGCCTGAGAATAGAAAAGGTTCTCAAATGGACTCTGTCTCGGTCTGCTCTAGATGCCACAGTACAAAGTAACAGAATGGGTAGTGTGTCAGTCACTGTTCTGGAAGCTGGAGGTCCACAGAAAAGTCTGGCTGGATTTGTTTTCTAGCTCAGGTTCTTTGACTTCCACCTGATAGCTCTGTCCTGACATGCTCTTTCTTCTGAGGGAGGGTAGGGAGAAAAATCTGCTGTCATTTTTCATATGTATACTAATTCCAATGGATCAGGGCCTCAACCTTGTGACTTTATTTACTATTTATTGCCTCACTATAGTTCCTATTTCCAAGCACACATTGGAGGTTTAGGTTTCAACCTATGACTCTGAGGGAGATTCAAGTCAGCCATCTTTGGTAGGTAGACTAACTATGTGGATAGCAGAGCAAGGGAAAAACCACTCCACCAGAATAACCTCGCTTTTTTAGAGTATATCAGGACTAAGAAGTGGGCCATATATGCGAGAGTGCCTCTGGTGGTTTGGATAAGCTTGGCTCATGGGAAATGGTACTTTGAGGAGGTGCGACCTTGCTGAAATTGGTGTAGCCTTGTTGGAGGAAGAGTGTCACTGTGTAGGTTTGAGGTCCTATGCTCGGGCTCCACCCTGTGTGAAAGAGACCCTCCTCCTAGCTGCCAGAGAGACAGTCTTCTCCTAGTTGCTATGGAATCAAGATGTGGAGCACTCAACTCCTTCTCCAGCACCACGCCTGCCTGGACACTGCCATGCTCCCTACCATGATGATAATGAACTGAACCTTTGACATTATAAGCCAGCCCTAATGAAATATTGTCCTTTATAAGAGCTGCCTTAGTCATGGTGTCTCTTCACAGCAAAGGAAACCCCCAGGTAAGACAGTGCCAGTATAGAATGATCAGCCATCTGTTCAATAGCAGTGTGTGGTAGGGAATACGGTCAGGGTCAGCCAGCATCCCGGCAGCTGAGGACGATACACCGTTATATGGGAGAGAAGCAGATATTCCGTATAACCCTACAGGTTAAAATCTCCTGTAGATGATGGGGATACAGGTTTGTATCACCAGCAAAACCAATCTAAGTTCTCTAGAAGGAACACCAACCTTAAAAGCCTGGAAGGTCAAAGAAAGCTTATATTTGATGGCCTCGACAATAAAGTTATCCCTCAGAATCCATGGGGCCTGGTTCCAAGAGCCCTACAGATAATAAGATGTTCACATGCTCAGGCCCTACAGATAAAATGGCACAGTACTTGTACAGAGTCTATGTGTATCCTAGCTTCCTCTGACTTTAAATCCTTTCCAGGTGACTTATAATACCTAATACAATGTCAATACCATGTAAATAGTGGTTCTGCTTTGTGTAGGGGAGGATGACAGGAAGACAGTTTGCACATCTTCAGTACAAATGCAAATTCTTTTATTGTTCCAACTATTTTCAGTCCATGGATGACCAAGTCTGCAGGTGAGAAACCTGTGGGGGGGGGGGAGCAACTGCTCTTGGGTAGAAGTTGTCCTTGTTCCTGTGTGTGTAGACTTTCTTCGGGTTAATGGAGGAGGAATTCCTAGAGGGAGAAATCCCCAAGATCAGTCATGGATTTTTTTCTGCCCACATCTTGAAGGAGAAGCTGAATCAACCTGAAGTGAAATTTGGAGCTGGATTGTAACACAGAACTAGATATTTTTATTACCAAATTGGGACAATATTTTGCAACTTAAATTGACTTGACAAAGTAGCTGGAGAACTATTTTTACTATCTAGGAAAGACTAGAAACTTCTTGGCCAAAGTTTTCTTCCAGGAGCAGAGGAGAAGTTAGACTCCCTGGGTGTCTTTATAGGAACAGTAAGAAGGCAGGAAGAACACACTCCACTCCATGGGTGATCTTGACCTTGGGGCTGACCATCTTTCATGCTGCAGGTCCATGGTGTACAGCTCTCTTGTAGAGTAGTGGAGATACAGCCTACCATGCAAGACTACTCTGGAACTGCTTATACTAGTACTGTAAAATCCTTAGAACAATGCCTGGCACACAGCAAGTCCAAAGAGACGACAGTCACTGCTATTGTTTGTGACAGTGACAGTATCTGAGGCAATGGTGTTAGAGAGCTCCTCTAAGTCAGAAGTCTCTGCAGCTACAAGTTTGCTGTATGTCCTGGCCTCCAAAGTTGACTCTCCTGTTTAAGTCAGCTTCCAGTACTTCAGCACTTTAAGGAAGTCCCAAACCGCTCAGAAATACAGCCTCTCTCCTCAACCCTAAGCAACTTTTGGATTTTATGTGGAAATCTTAGACTTCAACTTCTCATTTGGTCTCTATTTAGAGCTTTGAAAATATGAGATATGCCGCCTATGACTTCTCCCCAGACTCTCACTGGATACTAAGCACTGTTTTCCAGAAAGCTCGGCATCTGGACAGCTGTCTAGCCCCTGGGATCACCCATGAAGTTGGACTAGTACCAAAGACTGGTTACCACAACGCACCATCTACTCATGAATGTCATTAAAACAAGCTCGGTTCTGAGAAACCTTAAACCGTCAACCTTTGGCTCACTTCTGTCTTTTCTCAGTATTAGAGAACATGATTAATGGTGACACCGTGCCACAAAAAATTACGTGTGGCTCCACACTCTAATTCACAATTGATGAATCCTTTAACAATGGCCCTGGATAGCATGGTGTTAATGACCAGCCCTGGTGGTCTACTCCTACCAGAAGCCCATTACTAAGCCTACCTTGTGTTTTACAGCTTCCCCACTGGACCCTGCTGTCTGTTCATGGGACAAGAGCTTTACTTAGCTGTTATTAACCATGCACAACTGGCTAGAAATGAACAGACATTCTAGAAGTTACTGATTCAGCGTCCTGGGAATAAGACAGAGAATGGGATGGTCTTAAAGTCATATTCTTCACATGTCATCTTCCTACGGTTCTGGGGAGAAGGTGACCTGTGACCAGGAACCTTGGGAGGCAGCCAAAGCCAGTGGCTGGCTGTGCAGGATGAGGTGACACTCTTACAAGCCCGCAGAAGGAGATGAAAGAGCATTTGAAACTGTGGGGCATGAAGACACTGAGAAGTCGTGGAAAGGAAGACATGAGAGCCAGGTAGCAAAGATATTCGAGTGGACATAGACAAAGGGTCAGCCCTGCGACTACGATGGGGGATGTGAGGGAGAAACAATGGGATCAAAGCTTTACTCATTCACTTCCTTTATCATTTCATTTTGTAGTGTTTGAGATTATAATGACTTCATTTCCTACTTTCCGCTCCTCCCTCCAACCACCCCCAAGTACCACTTGCCTTGCTCATATCCGATGTCATGACCTCTTTTTCTTTAATTGATGGTGGTGATATGTGCACATGTGTGTGTGTGTGTGTGTGTGTGTGTGTGTGTGTGTGTGTGTTCTTAAATATGTAAATATAACCTTCTCGATCTGGATAATGATTTTTTTTTCATGGCAAACCATTTGGTCTTGGATATAAACTGTCGTGCTCCTCGCTGAAGAAGAACATTTCTCCTGCTCTCAGCAGACCTTACTTGTCCATAGTTCTTGGTCCATGTTTGAGGACCAGCTATCATTAAGACTGGTCAGTTTAGAGGCAGAGGCAAAAGACGAATTACACATCAGAAGCAATAGATTTTGAGGCAGTTCAAGTAAAGTATGACTGGCAACTTTGAAAATATCTGTACAACCAACAGTTTCCCTTGGAGGCTTCCAAATGACACCACCTATGGTCTTAAGGGTGAAGTGTGGTTCAGGGCCTGTGCACATTAGTGGACAGCACCCAGTAGCTGTAGATGAAGATGCAGAGTCAGAAGATAAAGATGAGGAGGATGTAAAACTCTTAGGTATGGCAGGAAAGCGATCTGCTCCTGGAGGTGGTAACAAGGTTCCACAGATGTGCTGGCAAGTGAATGCAAGCAGGCAAAGAAGAGAGAGTCTTCCTTCTTCCAGGTGTCTCTAACATCAATCAGTATTTAAGTTGCGATATTAAAAGAATGTTCCCAAGGGACATTAACCCATTGTAAATTTACAAATATGTTTGCAATTGTATGAGGGATAGTTATGTCAAGTTAGGCCTATTCATGACCTTGTTACTGTTTCATGTGAACATAAGCTACTATTTGTGTCAAGTTAACAAAGGGTTGATTGTGATGGCTATTCCTGGTTGTCAACTTGACTATATCTGGAATGAACTACAATTCAAAATTGGAGGGCTCACCCGTGATCCAGATCTTGAGGCTGGAAGACACAAGTTTCTGACCTAGATCTTGGCGTGGAAATCTTGAGGCATAGTGACCATGAAAAGCCCAGGAAAGGTAGTACACATTTTTAATCCCAGGAAACTAAGACAAGGAGATCTCTGAGTTCAAGGTCAACCTGGAACAGAGCAAGGCCCAGATCCAGGTGTGGTGGTATACACTTTTAATCTGGGCCATACCTTCTGCTGGAGGCCTACATAAAGACATTGGGACTTTTAGAGAAGACACGCATAGAGCACATTGTTCTCAGCCTCTTCCTGAGCTAGGCCAGCCATGGCGGTGATGAAGACCCTAAATCCTAAGGCCAGGGTGGCCCAGGTGCAGGCAGTGCTGTCTGCGAACACCAGCATGGCACGGGACCTGCAGGATGTTCTGAGGACCAACTTGGACCCTAAGGGCACCATGAAGATGCTTGTGCTGGGGACATCAAACTTACTAAAGATGGCAATGTGCTGCTGCATAAAATGCAAATTTAACACCCAAGAGCCTCTTTGATAGTGAAAGTGGCTACAGCCCAGGGTGACATAACTGGCGATGGCCCTACATCCATTGTCCTCATCATTGGGGAGCTGCTCCAACAAGCAGACCTCTACATTTCTGAAGGTCTTCATCCCAGAACAATAACAGAAGGTTCTGAAGCTGCAAAGGTAAAAGCACTCCAGTTTTTGGAACAAGTCAAAGTAAGCAAAGAGATGGACAGAGAAACACTCATCGATGTGGTCAGGACCTCTCTGAGGACTGAAGTTCATGCTGAACTTGCAGATGTCTTGGACTCCATTTTGGCCATTAGGAAAAAAAGATGAGCCCATTGACTTCTTTATGGTTGAGATCATGGAGATGAAGCATAAATCTGAAACTGATACAAGCTTAATCAGGGGGCTTGTTTTGGATCATGGGGCGCGGCATCCTGATATGAAGAAAAGAGAATGCCTACATCCTCACATGCAACGTGTCCTTAGAGTATGAGAAAACTGAAGTGAATTCTGGTTGTTTTGTTTTTTTCTTTAACAAGAGTGCAGAAGAGAGAGAAACTAGTAAAGACTGAAAGAAAATCCATTAAAGACAGAGTTTTTTTAAAAAAAAAATCATAGAACTGACGAAGAAAGTCTGTGGTGATTCAGATAAAAAGATTTGTCGTTATTAATCAAATGGGGATTGACTCCTTTTCTTTAGTTGCCCTTTCGTAAGAAGGTATCATAGCTCTACACAGAGCCAAGAGGAGAAACATGGAAAGGCTGACACTTGCTTGTGGTGGGGTAGCTCTGAAATCCTTTGATGATCTGTATCCTGACTGGGACATGCAGGGCTTGTCTATGAGTACACACTGGCTGAGGAGAAGTTCATCTTTATTGAGAAGTGTGACAATCCCAGTTCTGTCACTTTATTGGTTAAAGGACCAAATAAGTACACACTGACTCAGTCGAGGATGCAGTAAGAGATGGCTTGAGGGCTGTCAGAGATGCTATTGAGAATGGCTGTGTTGTCCGGGGGGCAGGTGCCATGGAGGTAGCACGGGCAGAAGTTCTGATGAAGTACAAGCCCGGTGTGAAGGGCAGGGCTCAGCTTGGAGTCCAGACATTTGCACACTCCTTTCACATCATTCCCAAGGCTCCTGCACAGAACTCTGGTTTTGACCTTCAGGAAACATTGATTAAAGTTCAAGCTGAACATTCAGAATCTAGTCAGCTTGTAGGTGTAGCACTGACACAGGCGAGCTGATGGTGGCTGAAGAAATGGGTGTGTGGGATAACTACTGTGTGAAAAAGCAGCTGCTTCATTCCTGTACTGTGATCGCCACCAACATTCTCCTGGTGGACAAGATTACAAGAGATGGGATGTCCTCTCTGAAGGGTTGAAGAAGTCTGCCTGTGATGCTGCAGAATGTTGGAAGGAATGGTTATTTTTGTCAAGCATCAAGTGATTTGGAAAAGAATTTTCCCTTCCTGATTGGAGAAGAGGAACAGGATATTTGATACCTTTTAAAATTATAATACTGTAAAATTTTGGTTTTTTTTTCTTTTTGCATTGAGTGTCTGAACACACTCATAGCAGGGTCTTTTTAACCCACTGAACAAGATGTTTTAGCTACAGTGATACATTACGTAAAATAAACACATTGTCCACCTTGTTCCTTAAGTGTTTTTCGAAAATTTGTAATGGTTTCCTCCTAAATAAGGCATGGTGGTGCGTGCCTGTAAGCCTAGCACTTTGGAAATAAAGTCAGGAGGTTCTACACCAACTCAGGCTACAGGAGACCCCGGCTCAAAAGAATAGTTTTGTTGTTATGGATGTATTTGAAATTATCCAGCCAACTCCCTGTTAAACATGTAAGATTCTTGCCAATGTAAAACACATCTGAGTACTTTATGGGTTTCATAGTGTCTCTAATAAATATTTAAGAGTGAAACTTAAAAAAAATTGCAAGAAGAAAGACTTACTCTTCTTCGCTTGCTAGCATACATAGTTAGATTTATGTCAACATGACACAAACTATAGTCATCTGAGAGGCAAAAACCTCAATTGGAAAAAAAAAAAGGATTCATAAAATCAGGCTGTGGGTCAGCCTGTAGAGCTAGTGATTGATTGAGGAGGGCCCAGCCCTTTGTGGGTGAAGTCGTGCCTAGGGTGATGGTCCTGGGTTCTATAAAAAGACAGGCTAAAGCCGGATGGTGGTGGTACATGCCTTTTCCAGCACTTGGGGGGCAGAAGCAGGCAGTTCTCTGAGTTGGGGACCAGCCTGGTCTACAGAGCAAGTTTCAGGACAGCAAGGGCTACACAGAAACCCTGTCTCAAAAAAAGAAAAGAAAGTAGGCAGAGCAAGTCATGGAAAGAAAGCCAGTAAGCAGCACCCTTCTATGGTCTCTGCATCAGCTCCTACCTTTGAGTTTCTGTGCTGACTTCCTTTAATCGTAATCTGTAGTGTGGAAGTGTATGCCAAATAGACATCCCCAACTTCTTTTGGTCATAATGTTTTATCAGAGCAAAAGTAACTTTAACAAAGATACTATGTAAGATGCTATGGGATACTATTCAGCTATGAAGAAAAAATAAAATCATGAACTCTACAGGTAAACCAGAAAAGGTCATATTGAGTGAGATAACTCAAAACCAGAAAAGAAGTGTTGCATGGTCTCTTGCTGTGGCTCCTACCTTCAAATCTTCAGATGTGAGCACATAGCCTCAAATAATTGCAGAAACAAGGAAAGTAAAAAAGGACTATTGTTGGGGTATAGGCTAAGGGGCCAATAGAGAGAATGACAGAAGGTCTGATCAGGAAAATGGAAGGGGAAAGGAAAAGGATAAAATACCAGTAAGGTTTTCTGAAAAAGTCATTAAAAATCGTATTATTAACTATCTGCCTTAAAACTACAATAAACATAAGTTTATATGTAAATGGACATACACTGATTAAATAAAAATTTTCATTTAAACTGACAATGCTTCTTCCAAGAACCGAAGACCACCAAACAAAAATCACAACATCAAGCATAAAAATCCCTCTTTTGAGTTATTGGTCGGGACTGTCGAAGAAATGCCCAAAATACTACAATCAATTGCTATTGACCTTTGTCATCCCTCAGAGGTGGAAAGTAAGCCCCTGTTACCGAAGACATCATACACTTCAGTCAGGGAGCAGAAGCCCTGGTCTGAAGATGACCTGAAAGCCTCCCCCCTAAGAACTAGTTTTTATAATAGCAGAAGGCACCATGCAAGCTTCCTAAGGGAAGCAACCAACAGTCCTACCAAGCAAAGATGCCAAGAACTACAAGGACCAGCATGGTATGATAACCCTAAGGGTGCAGTAGTGGCACACATGCCTTGGTGGTAACCAACAAACTCTACAATTGAACTCAGGACTTCTCAAAAAGATGAAACTCATGGCTGGTACTGGAAACTTAGCCACCTACCCAGGTCTATTGAAGCTGTGCATCGTGGAGAAGAACCTACAAACACCACTTTATTAAACCAGCATAATAATAAAAAATTATTACATTTGGAATATATACCCTATGCCTACAATAAGTGTAGTTTTTATCCCTTATCATGGATATTTCTTTTTGCAACAGATAGACCATTACAAAAAGTCACAACTGATCACAACAGAATTGGGGCATCTAGTCCCAGCTGAGAAATCTATAACCCTAACACAGTTTCTGCAGCTAAGGTTCAGCCATCATTTCAGAGGAGGGGAGTGGAAAAGAATAAGTGAAGGGCTAATGACCTACAAGCCTCAGGTGGACTGAGAAAGTCTAGACAGGAGAGTTGATGTTACTGGTCACACCTATGGAAACTTCTGATGAGATCCACACACAAGCCTGCTGGTACCCACCACTTCCAAACTTCGGAGAAGCTGGACTGCAGGTGGTCTTCCATCTCCCAAGTTCCCCCTTATCCATCCTATAAAATACCACAATCCCACAGCATGCATACATAGCCTCCACCATCTCGGAGAGCCTGAGACCTTCCATTTGTTCTGGTTGAAAGAACCGTTCTGCTCCTGTAGACGCCTGTGTTCTTCTATTTCCAAGTCAACTCTGACCTAGTAAGAATAAGAACAGGAAGTCTGCTGTGATATTGTATCTCATTTTATTTTTAAAGGGCAACTGTACAATATATTATAATTAATTATAAGTCTGTACTGGTGGGCATATACTGTACAGATATTAATTTATGACAATAAGAACGTAACAAAAGTACAACAATTACCTGAAAGCAAAAAGAAGCAAGAAACCAGCCCATTTATAATTGCTATTAAAAGATCAATACTTTGAGATAAATTTAACTAAGATAAATAAAAAATCTGTACACTCAAAAGTAAAACATTAATGAAAGAAATTGGAAAAGGCCCAAATGAATTAAAAGATGTTCCATGTACATGTATTGGAAGAGTATTGCCAGAATATCCCCACTACTGAAAGTGATCTACACTTACTGCAATTTATATGAAAAAAAAATACCAATGATATTTCTCATTGAATTAAAAAAAACAATCAATTTTAAAGTGGAAGTAGAACCTCAAAGTAATCTTAAACAAAGTGAATAAGGCTGGAGACATCACATTTCTTGACTTCAAAATACACTACAAAGATACCATAACCAGAACATGTCACTGGTACAAAAAACAGACAGATGAGCCAATGGCACAATGGCACAACATGGGAAGTAAGCCCGCATACCGTTGATTTCCCATTCAGAGATTGGCCAAGAACAATCAACGGTGATAGACTTGTACGAGGAAAACCAGATAGGCACATACAGGAAAGCAAATAGCTGTACGCAGAACGAAATCAAACCCTTATATCTCCTGCTAGTCACAAAAACATTCCCAGTGAGTTAATCACTGAAATATAAAACCCAAAACTATAACTGTAAACATACTAAAAATGAACATGAGGGAAAAAATTCTATTAAATGCTTCTGAGAAATAAAGTTTAGCTGTGGAAAACAAACAAACAAATAAACAAACAAACCCGCAGGCAACAGACCAAAAAATAAGAAAATAGGTTATATTAAAGTCAAAAGCTTCTGCTTTACAAAGAAAACAGGAATGAGACAGTATACAGTAAAAAAGAGGATGTCTACAAAATGTGTATCTAATAAGGGAATAAGATGTAAAATGGACATGTGTGATATATGTAAAATACCAAAAGGATTCAGCTCGACGACAACAAAAAACCCGGTTTTAAACGGGCTAAGGGTCCCAATAGCCACTACTCAAAGGTACACATAAAAATATGGAAAGGGACCTTCCCATCAAGGAAGCACAAATCAGAAGAGACATTGCGATGCCCCATGCTCCTGTACGATGACTACCAACAAGAAAGATGAATGGAAACCGTACACCCTGATGATGTGACCGTCTCATGCCATGGTTAAGGGAAGGCTTTTATTGTCCGTGTGTGAGAGAGAACAGCCACAGGCATCGGGAGGAGTCCAGAGCAGGGAGAGCAAAAGTAGACTGGACTTGGCCAGGGCTATCTGTGAGAGAGAGCAGGGGACAGAGAACAGAGAAAATCTAGCAAGAGAAGCAGGAGCTGGGGGAGGGGAGAAATGAGTAGGGAGGGAAGCCCAAGAGCTGGAGGGAGCTCACTGTCTGGGCAGAAGGGAAGAAGGGTGGGGTGCTAACTGGTAGTAAAGTGGCCTAGAGGCCAGCACGTGCTTTGGTATGCTAATAGACACCACAGGGAGCTTTGTCCCTTCTGCCAGTGCTAAGGTAAATGACTCCCTTTGGTAGAGGGTCACAGCTTCACAAGTTCCCGAGGAAGGCTAGCTTTTATTTACTGCCAGAAATCCTTCTATCTTCAGTACTGAGCCCATTTCTAGATATCTGGGCTGCCTTTTGGAGTTTGGAAAATTGGAGTTTCCTTTGGACCTAACAAGAACAAGTATTGACGGGGAGGTAAAGGGAACCCCCTCCCTTGTTGGTCAAAGTAACAACACACAGCTTTTAAGGAAAACAGTCTGGAATTCCCGGAGGGTGAGACGTTTGGCTGCCAAGATGCAAAACAAAGAGTGTCCTATTGACAGCCGTCTGCAAGCCGTGCTCACTGCAGCATTACGTACAGTACAGTAACTGACGTGGGAGCAATGTATGTGCCCACAAGCAGTGTGTGGGACCCAGATGTGAGGGAGTGCAGGTCTATCTTTAAAAAGAGAAGATAGGATATTTGTAAAAACATAGGTGAATTGGGAGGACATTGTGCAATGTAAAAATAATTTAGCCACAGAAAGAATAATTCCAAGCCACGTCTCTTACATGTGGGATGTAAAAAAAAAAAAAAAAAAAAAAAAAAAAAAATGTGGGTTAGGCATTGTGTGGTGGCTTGAACGAGAATGGCTCCCATAGACTCATAGATTCAAACGCTAGGTCATCTGGGAGGATTTAAAAGGATTAAGAGGAGTGGTCTTGTTGGAGTAGGTGTGTCACTAGAGGTTAGCTTTGAGATTTCAAAAGCCCATGGCCAGTCCAGAGTCTGTCCTTGGTGCCTGTGGATCCTGATAGAGAACTCTCAGATCCTTCTCCAGAACCCTGTCTGTGTGTGTGACACTGTGCTCTCCACCACAGTGACAAT